>NC_053027.1:153526681-153826681 GCF_003073215.2 Triticum urartu
AACATTTCACCTACAAGAAGGTAGATTTGTGTGGCACATACGTAAATAGGACTTCAACATGTGATCTGATCACATATATATAATGTACCTGATACTTTGGATCGGGCCAGTGTTTAACGAGGCCTCTCCAGTCTTCATCCGATATATTTTCCACTGGAGATGTTTGGGCAAGTTCACTGTTAGCCTTGCCTTCAAAGTGAGTTTTCCTCAAGTTATACCAATACTGTTGCAGAGCAGACTTGAAAACATGGGTGCAAGCTTGTCTGGTTGCATCATCTTGGCTATCCAACTTGAATCTCATCTGTTGAAAATTATGGGAGTATCATTATCAGCAACCTAGAAAGTATTGGACAGAGCGAGACGATAATACTAGTTTCCATACATAACCATACTTACGGATAAATGGTCGTGGAAGGTGTTGAACTAGGTTTTGTATTTTTCATTCATGTACTGAATCCATGTTGGGAGGATACGTACATGACACCTAAAGCAACCGCTGCCTCTAATACTAACTTGGTTGACTCTGTAGCATCACGTGGCCTTTTTAAACCTGCCACAAAATGGATCTCCATTCTTCCTCCTCTAGATTTAGTTAACCTATCGAGCATTATCCCTGATGTTTGTTTCCTCTAGCGCCTAGGTGCTAGTCCAACAACAAACATAGGAAGTGTTAGTGTACATCAAACTATGAGACTACATATAAAGAAGCATGCAACTGTAACTTGGCTCCAACAACTACCTTCTTGCTGTTGAAGCTCACAAAGTTCATCTGATCTTGCCAACTCATCTTGTGTCAAGAGTGCTTCGGAAGTAGTGTCAGGTGGCAAGGGAGCTTGGGAACGTGCTGCTAGCTGAGTTGACCAACGAGTAAATCATGCAGCTGGTGGTACTTTCGAAGGTGTTGCAACAACTAGGGCTATCTCTGCTTATTTGGTGGCAGCTATTTGTTTCTGTTTGGCTTGTTCTGCAGCTCGTGTAGCACGGGATACCCTATCGGTACAATTTTCTGCTGGACTTTGACCTTCTATTGCACCATTAGTAAGCAGAATCTGTAGGATTCTTCCGCTTCCCTTTGCTCGTCGTTCTGTCTTGCTTCCTCTTTCTCTGTGCCATGTTAAGTCAAGCCGACAAGAAAAACGAATAACAATTTAGTTCTTCAGAACAAATTGATGCGTGATACAGACGAACTGAACTTTGATGTTAGACAACCATATGATAGGAGGGTGTAATATGTATGAAAAACAGGACGGCATGAGATAACTAGAACTATGATATGTAAACTAAGCAGAAGACATTTCACTAAATTAGAAGCAATGCAATGGAACGTAGACACCATATGAAAGATGCTACAGATATCGCTCTTTCAAGTTAACAGTGTCTCATCATAAATGCCGTTTAAACAAATGTGAAGCAGTACAAGAAATAAATCATATGCAAGATGCAAACAACATCACACTACCAAGTTAAAGGTCTCTCGTCATTAGTGCCATCGCATATTTACAGCATTGCATATCCACAGCTTATGATGTGTAAACTAAGGACAAGGCATTTCAACAAATTAGAAGCAATGAAAGCTAGACACCATATGAAAGATGCAACGAATATCACTCTACCAAGTTAAAACTGTCTCGTCATAAGTGCCATTTCAACAAATTAGAAGTAGTACAAGCTAGAAAAGAATGTGATATGTAACCTATATCACACTCCCAAGTCAAACGTGTCTTATGATAAGTGATTGTTGCAGGTTACACAACAATAGTACTTTGATGTAAGAACATGGTGTGATAGACAGATATTGTATGTTCTAGAAACAGGAACACGTGTCTTATTCACAAGTATAATCTGTAAAGTAAGCAGATGAAATTCAACAAAATTAGAAGCAATACAAGCTAGACATCATACATAACATGCAACCACATATAATAGTGCCAAGTTAGAGGGAGCACCTGTGATGGTGCACTAGGGGAGACGTGCTCATCATCAACACAACTATATTGAGTTTATATGCATGTGTTGTCTTGGAAATCATCTTGGGGGATGGAGGAGTAGAATCTGTAGAGTTCCTCCGTTTGGAAGGAGCACCATCATCCGCTGCCTTGCTAACTTCCTTCCGCTTTATTGATTTTGAATTGTCAAGTAAAACCGACAAGAAAAAGCAATAAAATTCACTCTTCAAAACTCATTCATGCATGATACTGACAATCACTACTTTGATGTAAGGCAAACACATGATTCTAGGATGGAATAATACGAAAAATAGGACTACATGGCATATTCACAACTGTTTGTGTAAAATAAGCAGAAACCATTTCAACAAATAAGAAGTAATGCAAGCTAGACACCACATGAAAGATGCAACCAATATGACTCTGCCAAGTTAAAAGCGTCCCATCATAAATGGAATTTCAACAAATTAGAAGCAGCGCATGCTATAAATCATATGAAAGATGCAACTAATATCACACTGCATATACTAAAGGTGTCTCGTCGTATTGATTTATGCGGGATACAAAAAACAATAGTTTTATGTAAGGACATGCTTAATAGATAGATGTACTATGTACTAAAAACAAGAAGGCATGTCACATCAATAGGTATGATGTATAAACTAAGCAGAATAGCACATGCAATTTAACCAGATTGGAAGAATTACAATCTAGACACCATATGCAACATGCAACCACATATCACGCTACCAAGTTAGAGCAAGCACCTGCGATGCTAGTGTAGGGGAAATGCGGTAATCAACTATAGAGCTATGTTCACTATCTTCATCTAGCCTTGCTGTTTCTTGAGAATCATGTGGGGAGGCTGACACTGCAATCTTTAAATGAGGATATTTTCTCACAGTAGTCCACTTGCCTGACTGCCTCATCATAAGTGATTCATGAGGGATACACAAGAACATTAGTTTGATGTAAGACATGGTTAATAGACAGATGTACTAGTATGTACCAAAAACAGGAAGGCATGTCATATTCAAAGGTATAGTGTGTAAGCTAAGCAGATGCAATTTAACCAAATTGGAAGAAATACAAGCTAGACATTCGGCTGGAGTGGTGAGCATGATCATCTAGGACCTGAGAGCCTGGTGGGAGGCGGGCTGCTTAGCCACCATCGTGGCTTTTTAGTTGGCTTCCAGGTGATGACTGTCTGTGCTGGGCTTGTCACTGGCTCAGCCAGTGCCCTGACTAGCCATTTGACTTCTGGTGCTCCCGGGATGGTGGTTCATGTAAAAAAATATCTTTCCTTACCTTAATAAAGACTTACTTAGGCCTTTCGAATACAAGCTAGACACCATATGCAACATACAACCACACATGACACCGCGAAGTTAAAGCAGGCACTTGGGATGGTGGTTCATTGGGAGCGAGGTCATCAACTCCAGAGCTACGTTTACTGTCTCCATCTGCTGACACTGCAGCCTTTAAATGGCTGAAACGTGTCTGGCCTAGCCACGTACCACGCTAGAGCAACTTCTCTCTTTTATTTTCTGCTTTTGTGAAGGTAGTAGAGTCTGAAATACCCTTGCATAAAAACACAATAGTGAGAGTATGGGTGAACTGTGTGCAGAACTAGTGCACTGTAAAAGTAGCAGATAGCAGGTGGCTGAAAAATAAATGACAGGAGACATATGATAGCTCTACAACATTGCATGGCAAACAAAATTAGATTCTACTCCATATGATTTTGTAATATATGAGCACAGGAAATGCAGGTACTCCTCCCGCACACCACCACATGTGGTCCTATAAAGATAACAGTTGACTGAAAATAAATAGGTCAGTCGATTTTTTTATGAACCGTCTGATCTATAAGGAACGGGCAGATGGCCTTCGTCTACCTCCCACCAGTCACGGTTGACGATCTTTCTCGAACCGCCAGTGACCACCGGCCCAGACACCTGCCTCCACCACCCCACCCTCCCCTCGACCTCACACCACCGCCGTACTTGGCAGCACCCCCAGGCCATCCCTTTAACCCCGGCCAACCTCCAGCTCGGGCGCTAGCAGCTCTAGGCCCCACACGCCCCTAAGCTAAACACCGAGGCGCTTCTTCCCTAGCGTAATAGGCGGACTAGCGCCTGTTACGCTGGGGAATGCTTCCATTAGTTGGGAATCAACTAACCAGGAATTGAAATCCAGGGGCGACGGACCTCTAGCTAAGGTGAAATAGTATATGAGGAGAAACCTTGTGCATCGCGAGTAACTAGGAACATCTAGTATCAAGAAGAAGCGGTCAACTAGTGTCTTCTATGGGATGAATACCATGCAAGCAGACACATAAGATTTGCACGAATAAGGGAAGAGGAGTACCATTTCCGGTTACCAGTGTAGTCGCCTCCACATATCGCGCCAATCTTCTTCTTTTTGCTGGGTAAACCGATGTTTTGGAGGAGGGCGCAGGCTTGGACGAACCCATGGCCAAATTGTTGACTGTGTTGCCGTGGCCATATGTCGGCAGAGGGGAAGCAGATCCGAGGCGGCGAAGGATGGCATAACAGGAACAACTCCGGTGCGTTGGACGATGGCGAAGTTGGAGCGGCAGCGGTGAGGCACAGGACGGCGTGGTTGAACTGGCTCGGGTACGGACAGCTCGGCCTCGGCTTCAACTACTAGCCTTGTAGGGCGTTGCGGTTGAGGTTGCGGTGGACGACGACGTCGGGGTATCGGCTCCGGAGTGATGGAGGAGGGCGGCGGTTGATGGGTGGGATGGGGTGGCGGACGAAGGATGCCAGGGTTTCGCGGCTGGTGGAGAGGTAGTTTTGGCGCCCACAAAATACGAATGGGGATTCGAACGGGGGGGGGAGCTAAGGGAGAATCATGTTTCGGTCTGGGACGCGCTTGTTTTTGGCTTTTTTGAACAGATGGGACGCGCTTGTTTGAAATTTGGGGAAAGTACAAACTTTGCCCCCCTCTTAAATTTCGGAGCTACTGCGGGTCGGGGGTAGGATGTTAATCCCAGGTGTCCCAAATAGTGGGCGGGAGCGATTTCGGCCGCGCGCGTGTGTGCTTAGGCGGGTGTCGTGGGGTTGTCATGGCAGATGTCCTTGTGAAAGGACTTAGTCGTGGAGCCATCGCAATGGGTTAGCTTAAAGGGGTTAAACCAGACAAGGGGACACGGGGAGTTAATACTAGTTCGTCCCCTTCGATGAAGGTGAAAGCCTACGTCTAGTTGTGATTGGTATTGCTATGGTTTCGAAGGCCAGGGAGCGAATCCGCTTTGTCTGGCTCTCGAATTGTTGTCTCTCCCTCAACCGCTGCCGGGTCGTCCCTTTATAAACGTGTCCAGTTCGGTCTCTACACTTCCTATCTTACAAAGAAAGTTACACAATTAAGTCGGTTTATATCTACAGGCCTTAACTCGCCTCTGGGCCTTGGGCCTTCGTAAAGCGTCATCATTCTTACATCTTCATGGACTTCTAATCTTCATGAAGCTAATCCGTCTATTCCTGGCCGGTTTACGTCCAGTAGTAATATCCCTAACATTAGGCCCCGGATTGGGTTGAACTGGTTCATGTCAATCTTCATCACTTAGACAAATTCCTCCTTTGCATTTTCACTTTGATCTTGTAAACCGTCGTGACATCATGTTCCAGGACCATAACAAACCGCCCTGACGTCATCTATTTGTGAAGCTGAGGATTACCTTCATTAATGTGTATCCAGTCATCGAGGAGACACCATTACTAATTATCCATTTTTGAGCTCCTCGATTCCCGCACTTGCCGTTTTATCATTTCGCCTAATAAATAGGGGCAGAGGACCCCTTTCTTTTCTTTCCATTACCCCTTCATCCCTTCTTCTTCCTCGCGATGTCTCCGCACCTGAGCGTCGCCGCCATCGTCAACCCTCGCCTCTGCCTCACCGTTGGCCGCTGCATCAACCTGTTCGTACCAGAGTTCCGCAGCACACCTCCGCTGCTTCTGCGGCCGTAGTAAGTCCTTTCCTCCTTCCTTTCTAGATCCATTAGGGTTTCCTTGTTCTTCGAAGTTCTTTGAAGTTCATCGGGGCTTTGGTGATGTTCTTCCATGTTCCTCCTTAGTCTATAGATGGACACTTCACACTTGACGTATCCCATGCCATGGCTATCTTCTGTTACCACCACAAACCCTTATGCGCAAAAAACTGATCTAGTCCTTTATGAACTGTTTCGGGACCAACCTTTTTTCCTTTAGGGTCTAAATCTTTTTCTTTTCCTGACTTGTGGTAGATCCAAAATGCCCCTGTGATCCTGTGAAACCTGTTTTTACCTTACTTAACCCTCTTCGCCTTAGATCTGTATCCTCTTTACCATCTAGGCGGTTTACCTTTGTAAAAACAATCTATCTCATACCATTAGTCCCCTAGTAAACCGGCAAACCTTCTTCACATTGATGGTAATAGTCCGGTTTAACAACACATGTATGCCCTTCATATGACCTTGTCATTCAATATTACATTAGTCTCCAGTTTACGCAATTTCACATACCGGTATATGTTTATTCCATTGCATCTTGCGCTCCTCCATGAATGACTCGTAAACCGGCATTTCCTTTTCAGTTTTTCATTTCACAATGGCCAAACAGTTTGCCACTTGCAACTGGGTCCCCTCCCGGATCACCGAAGATCAATTAAACGAAATGGTTAGTATCGGCACCTTGCCAAAGAAGACGGAGATCCGGTGGTGAGTTCCAGGAACTGAGAATCCTCCTACCACGAGGCAAGATGAGGTAGTGATCTTTGTCGACCACATAGGCCGTGGCTTCAAACCACCAGGGTCAAAGTTTTTCCGGGATGTTCTTGCCAGTTTCCAACTCCATCCTCAAGATATTGGACCCAACTCGGTGTCCAATATATGCAACTTCCAAGTTTTCTGTGAAGCATACTTGCAAGAAGAGCCCACTACTGAGCTGTTCCGGGACTTTTTTCATCTGAACCGGCGTACATAGTTTGTAAATGGGCCCAACACTGAACTTGGTGGTGTCTCAATTCAAAAGCGGAAGGAAGTTGAATTCCCTCATGCCAAGCTGCATAGCCACCCTAAGGAATGGAACCAGACTTGGTTTTACTGCAGAGATACTTCTCCTGAAGATGAGAATCCCCTTCCAGTCTATCGTGATCACCGGCTTTCCAACACCCATCCAATGCTGCAACGCTTAAGTTCTACAGAATGGGCCAAATATGCCCCTCAACTCACCAAGCTCTGGGCCTTTATGGCCTACGGTTTAATAGGCGTTGATTTCGTGCACTGTTGGATATCTTGGAGCGTCTTGCCGCTAAGCCGCCGCCCCGGTTTAATGTGTGAGTACACCGGTGATGTTGAAGACCCTCAACGCCATATCAACATTCAGGTGCCCGATGAAGAGGTCACTGAAGGCGTAAAGAAAATTTTGAATGAATCGGAATCAGTCTGTCGTCAAACTGGCTGCAACCCCTTCTATACTAAGAACAAACCGCCTGCTGTAAGCACTATACTTCCTTTTCATCTTTGATATCTTTAACTTGTTCAACTTGTAATCCTTCTTCTGTTTATGTATGAATAGGGTGATGATCCCTTCTGGAAATGGAAATCCGTAGATAATGTGGTAAAGCCAACCGGGGATAAAGCGGTCAAACCATCCCGTCCCAAAACCAAAGCCGTCAAGTGGACCTCAAAGAGGAAAATGGCTGACCAGATCAACATGGAACTTGATGAAGATGTTGATGATCCGGAAGTTGAGGTAGAACTTGACTCACTTGGCTCCCTTTTCCTGCACCTCATTAACAATGATCTTTATCAGGAGGACGTAGAAGGCAGCCAAGTTGATGATGTAGAGGTAATTACCCTTTCCTCCGGTTCAGACTCTATGCCAACACAAAAAACCCGTCAAGCAGTTCGGAAAGTAAGCTTTTCTCATCCTCTTGCTTACTTGGACCCAACATTTATTTTGAAGACACGGTATCACGAAGCTCGCCGAACAACCCGGCACAGTGGCCAACAGGTCATTTCGGCCGGTTTACCTGATACCCTGGTTCGGAAGCGCCGGTCTGAGGTCTCTTCCACTTCTGACAATTCTTATCCCAAGGCAGGTTATTTCAGACAACCTCTTAATCCGTCCGATTCAAATTATCAGGTGACACCTCCCTCATCCTCTGGCGAGTCGACAGCAACCCAACTCCCTCCTCTAAAAACTGTGGCTGGGTAAGTTTTCAAACCCTTCTTCCAATGTTACAAATCTTGAATAAGATGCTAACCCTCTTTTAATTTATTTGCAGAGCCAAAGCCAGACCCAGCAAGAAAGCTCGGGTGAACAATATGTCAGAAGACCAGGCAGTTTTTGAAGAAGAGCAAAGAGGTGAACCGGACCAAACTCGTGAATCGGAGGGTCCTCATCCTGAAGCCGCCTCTAATGAACCGCCCCTTCAAGATCGGAATACTGATGAACCACCAGAAGCTGATCCTGCCGTGCCTAAAACTGAACCGGCAGCTCCAAACCGGGCTAGTCCGATGAGAGATACTGAAACTCCGTCATCACCCGCAAAAACCACTGAAGGCCAAGGAGATGATGTTATCATTACCGGCATGGGCCACAGCTCTCCTGGCCATCCCATAATCTTGGCCCAACATAGTGCCAAAGAAGAGCGTGCTGCTAGGGAAAAGAGCAAATGGAGTACTGACTTATCAAGTTATGCCCATCTCAACGCTGAAGAGCTTCACTCCGGTTTCTTAAACCGTCTGCACTCAAACCGTGACTATGAAGCCGGTTTGGTGAATTTGATGAAGGAACGCTATGAGGTATTTTCATCTCCCTTTACTTCTTGATTCCAAAGTTGAAATGCTAGCCCAAGTAGCCCCCAAGGGCCGTTTTATGATGTTAATCATAAACAAGGTCTTTGTAACACTTTTAAGTCTCTCCCACTGACCCTTAAAATGTTAGGTCCTTAGTGAAAACCAAGGCCGATACTTGACCAATGTAATGATATAGCTTTCCTCAGCGTAGCCCCCAAAGGCCGGTTTAGCTTTGGCAGGTAATCTGGGTTTTAATCCATGCGTCCGTTTTGAACAGATGTTCATTAGCCCCCAAGTGTCAAGGATAATGCTTGCATTGTTCTGGAGACTTTATAAAAGATGCAGTGAATCCGAGCAAATAGGCATTAGCCCCCAAGTACGAAGTGCATAACCTGTTATACGCTTTGTACTTAGAAAATATATATCCTGTTGTTTGACATTTCTTCACTGTTGTAGACCGAACTAAGCAATAGAGATGCTCGGACCGCTGATTTGCAAGAGAACATGAAGTCCCAACAAGCAGAAGCTGCAGAAGCCAAAGAGGAGCTGACCAAAGCCCTGGCAGCGATGGAAAAGCTGAAAGAGTCTTTTAACAAAGATCGTGCTGACTGGGAAACCGAGAAAGCCGGTTTAACCAAAAGAGCGGAGGATGCTGAAGCAGCCCTGAAACCAATTGTAGATGAACTAGCTGGTTTGAAACGGCAAATCAACGCCATGACTTCCACTGTCTTTGGTAAGTATCTCCTTGTGCAGAGATGCGGATGAAGCTTAAAGCGGCGTATACCTTGATTGAACAGTTGTACTCTGGGTCCCAGCGGGCTATTTGCACTGGCTTACAATAAACCGGCACCATCACTGATAAAGGAAACTCTTGAGAAGCTGGCCATGTTACCAGCCCGGATTACCGAACTGAAGAAGGCAGCTGCAAGAGCAGGAGCATTAACGCACTAATCCGAGCCAAGGCATGGATTCCAGATCTTGAAGCGAGGACATTATTAAAGGATATCCAGGTGTAAAGGAGGACAGTTCAAACTTCGACAATGATCACCTCCGAAGGCTGACCAAAGAAATGCGGCCAATAGCCAGCAAACTGGCAGAGGACACAGACTTGTCTCATTTCCAACCGGCTTATGACACTGAAGGGAAGAGACAGCCTGCCGAAATCCATGAAGTCGAAGAACTTGTGCCTCCAATCCGTAAGCATACCTTTGCTCCTGATATTAACCCCTCCAGCCTTATCCATGAAGAGGCCGTGTTTCAAGCTTTAACTAGAGTCGATTGGTCGACGGTTGATTTCCAGCGTCTGGGAGGGATGAAGAAGAAGTGACCACACCAACTGACCCTCAACCGTCAAACCGTCCAGACGTAAACCGGCAGCCGGTTTACCGGATATTGTATGCCAATGCCAAAAACAATTATGCACTTGTAGCCACTTTTGAAGCTTCTTGTAATAGGATAGCAACAACTCCTTTATCTGTCATGCCATCGAGCATGTTTTGTGACACTTCATGAAAATTTGTTCCACTTTTTGGGATCTATTTATGCATAGCCCATGATGAGCTGTGTTCCTGGATACAAGAACTTTAAAGTATCCTAGCGGCTTACCACTGCACGGGTTATGATGCCCAACAAATACTACAATACTTAGATGAATAATCAAAGTTTTTGTATAAAAAGTAATATGTGCAACATACCTCGTTGGTTGAACCAACTGCTTGTATGGTAAAGGTGTCAACACTAATCCGGGGTATTGATAACTCCGTCCTTATGTTGCTGGATTATGATAATAAACTGTACCGGGATATAATAACCACCGGGTTTTCTTTATAGCACTCGCGATTTAGTCAAACCAGACCGGGGTAAGGAACGCCGGCTTTTAACTGATCATGTACTGAAAACGTGTAGTTGAAAGTCAAGCCGGGCCAAGGACACCGGTTTATCAAAACATATTATGAACCTCAATAAAGGCAGAAAACTTAGCAAATAGGACTCAAAAAAGAAATATGCAAGGCTTTTTACGAGCTGCCAGGCTCCAAATTGAGGCTTTTCATGGGCTGCCAGGCCTCTGAGTTAAACCGTTTAACAAAGTCTTTTAAGACGGGCCTCCAATTAACCAATCGTCATTTTAACTTTGACAAGTTCAGGGTCTGTAGAACATTGACTTGTCAAACGTTCGGCGGGTCATACCAGGATTACCTAGACAGGAGTGGCTTACTTGATGAAGGCAGGTTAACCCGGGGTTTTAGGTGAATACACCAGGCTTCCAAGCCGTGGCTTGATAGCCAATTACAAGGGTCCTTTCAAACTCTTTGTTGCTTTGCACAAAGAGCCCCCAAGTAACTTTGTGAGCTGTGCTCAGTGGGTGCCCATGTTTGAGTTTGTGCTTTGTGCAACACTCTTTTTGGCCCCACATAATTTCCTTTGTGGCTTAACGCCTATCAAGAGGTGTAGCTATGGTGTGATAACAACCAAGCCCCCTAGTGAAATCCCTTTTTTTCCGTGCGGCTGCAGAGACCTTTTTAACAAAATTTTGCTTTCTTAGCAGAAACCCTTATAGGCACACACATGATGCAAAAAGAACAAAGACCCCACTTTATTCGAGGCTCCAGTTTATTATATAACATATACATTGTCATAAATATGTACATATGAAGAGCCTGTGGCTCAAGTATAGTAAGGCCAAAGAAGAGCTATATTCCACGGCTACTTGGTCTCCTCCTCTGATTTACGTGAGTCTTTGTGCTCTCGAACATCAATGAGGTAGTATGACCCGTTGTGCAGATTCTTGCTGACCACAAATGGTCCTTCCCAAGGTGGGGATAATTTGTGCATATCAGTCTGATCCTGGATGAGATGGAGCACCAAATCGCCCTCTTGAAAGGTTCTGGTCTTAACCCGGCGGCTGTGGTAACGTCGGAGATCTTGTTGATAAATCGCCGAACGTGCTGCTGCAAGATCACACTCTTAATCTAACAGGTCCAGGGAATCCTGACGTGCCTTCTCATTGTCAGCTTCAACATAAGCTGTCACACGAGGCGAGTCGCGACGGATGTCACTAGGAAGAACTGCTTCTGCTCCATAAACCATGAAAAAGGCATGTAACCCGTAGACCTGTTGGGTGTGGTGTTGATGCTCCATAACACAGAAGGTAACTCCTCAACCCAACAACCCAGTGTCCGTTGCAAAGGAACCATAAGCCGGGGTTTGATACCTCATAAAATTTCTTGATTTGCCCTCTTCGCTTGACCATTAGACTGGGGGTGAGCCACCGATGCTATATCAAGCCGGATGTGCTCACGTTGGAAAAATTCCTCCATCTCTCCCTTTAACAGATTAGTACCATTATCAGTTATAATGCTGTGTGGAAAACCAAACCGGAATATCACCTTTTTGATGAATTGAACCGCCGTGGCCGCATCACACTTACTGACTGACTCTGCTTCCACCCATTTGGTGAATTTATCAACTGCCACTAACAAGTGGGTTTTTTTGTCCTTGGATCGCTTGAAGGGTCCAACCATATCAAGCCCCCAAGTCGCAACCGGCCAAGTTATCAGAATCATCCTCAACTCCTGAGCTGGAATGTGAGCACAGCGTGCGAATTTTTGACAACCGTCACATCTCTTGACTAAATCCTCTGCATCAGCATGAGCTATTAACCAGTAAAAACCGTGGCGAAAAGCTTTAGCAACCAAAGACTTTGAACCGGCATGGTGACCACAATCCCCTTCATGGATTTCTCGCAAAATCTCACAACCCTCTTGAGGAGAGACACAAAGCTGAATTGCTCCTGAGACGCTGTAACGATGTAACTCCCCGTTGATTATGGTCATGGACTTGGAACGGCGGATTACCTGTCGGGCCAAGGTTTCATCGTCCGGTAACTCGCCTCGGTTCATGTAAGCCAGATATGGGATTGTCCAATCCGGTATGACATGCAAAGTCGCCACCAATTGAGCCTTCAGATCAGGAATAGCCAACTCTTCCTCTGTTGGTACCTTGACTGACGGATTATGCAACACGTCAAGAAAGACATTTGGTGGAACCGGTTTACGCTGAGAACCAAGGCGACTTAAAGCATCCGCTGCTTCATTCTTTCGCCGGTCTATATGGTCCACCTGATAACC
Organism: Triticum urartu; assembly: GCF_003073215.2. Lineage (NCBI taxonomy): Eukaryota > Viridiplantae > Streptophyta > Magnoliopsida > Poales > Poaceae > Triticum > Triticum urartu. Next base: position 153,539,560 of record NC_053027.1, read on the forward strand.
CTTGAAGTGACCAGCCACTATGTCCACCTCTCGCCGATATGCAGCCATGAGTGGGTCTTTAGAATCCCAAGTGCCAGACACCTGTTCAGCCACCAGATCTGAATCCCGAAAGCACTTGACCCGGCTTAAGTTCAGTTTCTTAGCCATCCGAAGACCGTGGAGCAAAGCCTCATACTCAGCTGCATTGTTAGTACAAGGGAACATTAAACGGAGGACATAAAAAAACTTGTCACCTCTTGGGGAGGTTAGTATGACTCCAGCCCCCGAGCCCTCCAACTGTTTGGATCCATCAAAGTGAATAGTCCAATACGTATTATCTGGCTTCTCCTCTGGTTCATGCAACTCCGTCCAATCATTGATGAAGTCGACGAGTGCTTGGGATTTGATCGCTGTGCGAGGTATATATTTGAGCCTGTGAGGTCCAAGCTCAATAGCCCACTTGGCAATCCGGCCAGTTGCTTCTCTGTTTTGAATGCTATCTCCTAGAGGTGCTGAACTGACCACTGTGATAGGATGGCCCTGGAAATAATGTTTAAGCTTCCGGCTTGCCATAAACACTCCATATACCAGCTTCTGCCAATGTGGATACCTCTGCTTTGACTCAATGAGCACTTCACTGATATAATAAACCGGCCATTGAATCGGATACTCCTTTCCAACTTCCTTGCGCTCCACCACAATAGCCACGCTAACATCTCGGGCATTAGCAGCCACATATAGAAATAATGGCTGTTTATCGATCGGGGCTGCAAGCATAGGCGGTTCAACTAGCTGCCTCTTCAGATCCTCAAACGCTTTATCAGCCGCCTCACTCTAGACAAAATCATCTGTTTTCTTTAGCATCTGATATAAAGGAATAGCCTTCTCCCCAAGACGACTGATAAACCGGCTCAAAGCCGCAATCCGGCCGGCTAAACGTTGAATGTCATTGATACACGTCGGTTCAGCCAAAGATGTGATTGCTGAGATTTTTTCCGGATTAGCCTCAATACCTCTGTTCGATACCAGAAATCCCAAGAGTTTGCCTACTGGGACACCAAAGACACACTTTTCTGGATTGAGCATCATCTTGTAAACTCGGAGGTTGTCAAAGGTTTCTCTCAAATCATCTATCAATGTTTCCTCCTTTCTGGATTTTATCACAATATCATCCACATATGCATGAACATTGCGCCCAATTTGCTTGTGAACACAATTCTGAACACAGCGTTGATAAGTTGCCTGGGCACTCTTAAGCCCGAAGGGCATGGAGACATAATAGAAGGCTCCAAAGGGAGTGATGAAAGCTGTCTTCTCCTGGTCCTTAACTGCCATTTTGATCTGATGATAACCAGAGTAAGCATCCAGAAAACACAAACGGTCACAACCCGCCGTAGCATCAATGATCTGATCAATACGAGGGAGGGCAAAGGGGTCTGCAGGACAAGCTTTGTTCAAGTCTGTGTAATCTACACAGATACGCCAAGTGCCATATTTTTAAGAACCAGCACCGGATTAGCCAACCACTCTGGGTGAAAGACCTCCATGATAAACCCTGCGGCCAACAACCGAGCTACCTCTTCACCGATAGCCTTACGCCTTTCTTCATTGAAGCTGCGGAGAAACTGCCGGACCGGTTTAAACTTAGGATCAATGTTAAGTGTGTGCTCAGCGAGTTCCCTCGGTACACCTGGCATGTCAGAAGGTTTCCATGCAAACATGTCCCGGTTCTCACGGATGAACTCGATGAGCGCGCTTTCCTATTTGGGATCCAGGTTAGCGCTGATACTAAACTGTTTGGATGAATCGCCAGGAACAAAATCTACCATCTTAGTATCTGTGGCCGATTTAAACTTCAACGCTGGATCGTGTTCCGTAGTTGGCTTTTTCAAAGAAGTCATGTCTGCCGGATCAACTTGGTCTTTATAAAACTTCAGCTCCTCCGTGGCACAAACCGACTCAGCATAAGCCGCATCACCTTCCTCACATTCCAAAGCGATCTTCCTGCTCCCATGTACTGTGATGGTCCCCTTATGACCTGGCATTTTAAGCTGCAGATAAACATAACACGGCCTTGCCATGAACTTAGCATAAGCCGGCCGACCAAACAATGCGTGATATAGACTTTTGATTTTCACCACCTCAAAGGTCAATGTTTTTGATCTTGAATCATGATCATCTCCAAAAGGCACCTCTAAGGCTATTTTGCCCACTAGATATGCAGACTTACCAGGTACCACACCATGAAAAACGGTATTTGAAGGTTTAAGATTCTTATCTGTCATAATATAGAATATTGATACTACTTCCCCCGTCCATGAGTACCTTAGTGAACTTGTATCCCCCAACTTGAGGGGCCACTACTAAAGCCAGATGACCCGGATTGTCAACCCGGGGGGGGGGGGTGATCCTCTCTACTCCACAAAATGGGTCACTCGGACCAGCGCAAATACTGAGGCACCACTGGTTCAACAGAGTTTACTGCCCTCTTGTGAAGCTTCTGATCACGCTTACACAAGCTAGTGGTGAAGACATGATACTTCCCACTATTTAACTGCTTAGGATTGCTTTGATAACCCGACTGTTGCTGCTGCTGCTGGCTCCTCTGATGGTTGTAACCTCCCTGGTTGCCCTGATTCCCTTGATTGTTGTATCCGGTTTGATTGCCCTGAAATCCTGAACCGAAACTGCCACCTCCGTAACCTGGCCCGTGGAAACCACCTCCTGAATCGCCGGGCGGGCCATTGTCATACTGAAACATATTGGAGATCTTAGAATCTCGCATGATGTAGCAATCTTTCCAAAGATGCGATGCTGGCTTCTCCTTGGATCCATGTTTTGGAAAGGGTTGATTTAACAGGCGCTCCAAATTGGGGCCAGAACCGCCGCCTCTCTGGGGCTATTTACCCTTATGGAGCTGACCATTCTCCTGGGCGTTGGTGTTAGCCACAAAGTCCAAACTGTTGTCGGCCTTGCGCTTACCATTGTTGCCATGGCTGGCCGGATTATGCTGCTACCCCTTGGTGTTGCCGTTCTTTTTCCCTTTCCCCAGTTTGTCCATCTCTGAGTCAGGGTCTTTGGTAGTATTCGAATCGGCGTATTTAACCAAAGCGGCCATAAGCGTCGACATATCATTGCAGTGACGTTTGAGCCTTCCTAACTTCTGTTTGAGCGGAAAAAATGGCAATTGCCCTCCAATGTTAGTACTGCGGTATCTGCATTGATATGATCCGATGAATGCAAAATTGCTGAGACCCGCTTTACCCAATGGGCCGTGGACTCCCCCTCCTCTTGGACACAAGCGGCCAGATCCACAATTGACATGGGCTGCTTACAAGTATCTTTGAAGTTCTGGATGAACCGGTGCATTAATTCGGCCCATGATCCGATAGAGTTAGTTGGTAAGCTCTTCAACCAAGTACGAGTTGTTCCTTCCAACATCATGGTGAAGTATTTAGCACATACTGCTTCACCCACATCCAACATCTCCATTGCCATCTCGTAGCTTTCAACCCACGCCTCTGGTTGCAGATCGGCGGTATAATTGGGTACCTTACGAGGTCCTTTGAAATCCTTGGGCAGTCTCACATTACGCAAAGCGAGGGGTAAGGCACGGCACCCCTAAGGAACTGAATACTACCCCTGGTTTGACTGAAGCGGTGGGGCGAACCGGAGTAGGTTGACGGGTTCCGTGCAGAGCCGCTAACTCGGCCTCCCGACGTGCGCGACCATGATCCACCACATCCTGCGCATTGGCACCGCCCCCTGTCGGGTTGTGTCCTCGCGGCGAGTTACGGCGACGTGCAGTTCTTGACACGGCCGGTTCATCCTCAACATGCCTGTTGTAGCTCCGGCTTGGACGTGGGGTGGAATGAATCCTCTCACGACTGTGCGAATATGCCTGCTGCTGATTTAGAGCTGTTTGAAGGAGATCTCTGGCCCGTCGTGCTTCAACCGCAACTAGTGACTCGACGTTGGTTGGGAGGGCTGCTAACCGTGAAGCGGCGACCACAATGTTGTCCAATGGGTTGGAGTAATGCCCGGGAGGTGTTGGAACATATTGTGGCACAATGTTATTCTGACGAGGCGGGTCCATCGTGCGCGACTGAACTGGCGCTCCTGTTCCTGGTGCCTCCGTGCAGTTTAATATTGGCTGGTTACTAGTTCCTTCTCCTGGCGTATTGAAGAGATTTCGTGGCTCATAACCCGACGGGAGATGCGATCGGTACCTTCTTCTCATGACTTCTTCGGAAGCGTTCTGATCCAGCCTAATCCGGTAGGCCTGAGCTTCCAACTCGGCCCGTTCTGTAGCCATCCTAGCATTCTCTGCCGCTAGGTCCGCTTTAGCCTGAGCTATCTGATCCTTCACCTTTGCAATCTCCGTGTTGTGCTGATCCCGGGCTGCTGCATCCACCTCTGCGGCCATCAATGTTGCCAAAGCGTCGAACAAGTTAGACAGGACTTGAGCCGGAGGCGGCGCAGAGCTTCCTGCCCCTACCGGCGTGGCCGTTGTTGAACCGGAGAGTATTGCTGCGGCAGCTGAGAATGAGGCGCCGACTGTGTACCAGCCATGAAGATAGCGGCCCGGTTTGGCAGATAAGGGGAGTCCGAAATACTGTTGCCCTCGGATCCTCCACTAATCCGGCCATCCTGCAACTGATAGAGCGACTCGATCTCTCCAGAAGACTGGTCATCGGAACAGACAACGGTTTCTCCATCGGACGCCGGTCCGTCCTCGTATTCTGCTCCATGGATGACGCCTACAAAAACATGCTTTGCCACGGGCTAAACCAGCGAAGGGCTTGCACGCTGAGCCGTCTCGATGATGTCGGTGCAGATGTCTGGCTCGCGGGTCGGTTCGCCAATCTTGCCGATGAAGACGTAAATCCCACCAAAGGGGAGCCGGTACCCGTATTCGATTGAATCGGCCTTGGGACCCCATCCCGTGTTGTCGATGTAGAGCTTGCCGCGACGACTCTTTGTCATCCGGCACACAGCGTATCCCTTGAGTCCATCAAAGCTACCCTTCAAGAACTCGAAACCATCATGCGGTAGCCCCACGGTGGGCGCCAACTGTCGTGGGGTTGTCAGGGCAGATGTCCTTGTGAAAGGACTTAGTCGTGGAGCCATCGCAATGGGTTAGCTTAAAGGGGTTAAACCGGACAAGGGGACACGGGAGTTTATACTAGTTCGGCCCCTTCGATGAAGGTAAAAGCCCACATCTAGTTGTGATTGGTATTTCTAGGGTTTCGAAGGCCAGGGAGCGAATCTGCTTTGTCTGGCTCTCGAGTTGTTGTCTCTCCCTCAACCACTGCCGGGTCGTCCCTTTATATACATAGGTTGACGCCCGCCGGTTTACAGATTCCCGAAGCCAGATAATAAACGTGTCCGGTTCGGTCTCTACACTTCCTATCTTACAAAGCAAGTTACACAATTAAGTCGGTTTATATCTACAGGCCTTAACTCGCCTCTGGGCCTTGGGCCTTCGTAAAGCGTCATCATTTTTACGTCTTCACGGGCTTCTAATCTTCATGAAGCTAATCCGGCTATTCTGGCCGGTTTACGTCCAGTAGTAATATCCCTAACAGCGGGCATTGTGTATGAATGTTTTTCGGAGGCGGTTGCGTGGCGTCTAGATGAAGCTACAAACCTACCACGGTTTAGACCTTTGGACGTCTGGCCGGTAGGTTTTACGGGTCAGAGATAGAAAAGTAATTTCCTTCTACTACCAAACATTGGTCTCACACAGTTTCGGGCGAGTAGAGGCTCTTTTGGCACTTCGTTCGAAATTTTGAAATAGAAGCATTCACGTTTAGAGTACTCTTGAACTTTGAGGATTGACCTAAATAGACAACATTAAATTTGACATTGTATGTTTGAAAAACTCATTAAAATATCGGCTTCTTTTTGAAATTTTGACACTTGAAAATCCTATTACTACGATTATTTTGGAATGGAGGAGCTAAATTTGAATCTATTTTGTACACGAGTATATATATGCTATTATGTACAAAATCAGAGCAAAGATTGGTGCCCCCATAATTTAGGTATGATTTACAAATGCCATGATATCGAATTCAAATAACTGAATGGACTTCATGTTGAATTCGATTTTTTAACCACCTTAAGTTGAATTCAAATGTATACTAGTTCATAGCTAGCTATTTATAATGTTCATTGTGTAACTTTCGTATGCATAATGTGCTTTACACACACAACATGAACTATACTCACGTTTATATTCGATTGCTAAAGGATGCATTGTCTAGAGTTCAAAATACTAACTTGTGGATCAATTATGTCGAATAATAACATAGACATGCTCAAATTAGATAGAATCTAGATGTCTAATGGATCAATGACCGTCCCTTACGCGAATTGCAAATATCATGATCCCATCCTAATATTTGGATACAATTTATATCTTTAAGCAACGTGTACATCAGTCTTTTACGTGTAGTTTCACTCTCCATCGGTGGTCTCTCACACATGCTCAACACACTCTCTCCCGAGGTGTCTTTCTCACATACATGCTCTCGATATAACCCTCCCTCCCTCTCGTAACCATTTACGACTATTTTCACTAACCTTTATCACAAGCACTCTTCCTCTCACAAGCATACACACGCACAATCCCCATCGACCCTTTCTATATACATAGACCTGCCTACGTGTCTCCTATATGCACATTATCTTTAGGTATGTCTCTCACGCATTGCCTCACACCTCTCTTCCTAATCGACGGGTATGTTTCTAGTAGAGCATTCTGTAGGACGCCCCTTAAAGCTAGGTTGGATGAATAGTAATATCAAAGATAAGGGGTTACCTTAGTCTGAGAACCCAGGGTTACAAATCCTAGCCGGCTTTGTCAGTGGACACAGAGTCCTTGACAATTCTACTATCATTGTCTTGTACGACAAGTCATCCATGGGTCCCCTAAATGTGTCACGGGCCGACCAATGTGGCGCAGGAACCGAAACAAGGGCCTCACCTCGACCCACCGGACCTCATGCGGTGACACACCCTCTGCCCCCATCTCGTTATCTTCTCACACCCACATAAACCAACACAGACACCATACAAAAATATATCTCCTCGTGCCTCTGTCCCCTCCCCCTTGCATAAACACACTCAAGGGAATCTCTCGCCGTGACATCATATTAGTCTCTCTCTCTAGACCTCTCTCATTTCTCGTGTTATCTCTGCCACGCCCCCTCCCCCCCCGCCGGCCCCTCTATCCATGCCTCTCTCGAATACGTAATACACACACATACCTCTCTAGGCCCTACCAAATACATCAACTACACATTCACACATGTTACATCACATACCCCATTGATCTAAAAAGCCCTCTCTTCACGTTTATTTCGCATACAACATTCCTTTTGAATAAAGTGTGGCCAAAAAATTATTTTAGAATTTCTACATATATACAACATTACAAAGTTATATAGAGGAGTATGAACGTAAATTTGTTGCATGGTGCCCACAATGATATTTATTCTGCACTTTGAATTTTTATATTTTTATACTATATATAAAGTTAGTCATAATAAAGAGAAACTAAGAGCATCTCTCTCTCCCCTTCGCATACACCCCCTCTACGCCCCTTTCACGTACGCACACAAACAATCTCCAGGTCCTCTAAAATTAAGCCCCCAACACATTCACGCATGTTTCATCTTTCTCTCGCAATATATACAGTGACGATCATTGTATTTGGAGCGAAAGCACGATACGTACATTGGACTTCATAATCCACTCATTACGGTCACCATTTATGTTTTGTGGTTATTATACAGTCACGGGCTCACCATACAACTCTGTATTTGCTCAAGACACGACTAGTTGACTAGTTAAATGCTCCATGTGGCACCTCTAGTGTTGCATCACATTATCTCACTACCATTGGGCCCACCTGTCGGCTTGTATCTACTATTCTACACTCTTATAAAAACAGAGTTGGTGATGATGGTGTGCCTACCATCCTGCAATATAGGCCGTCCGATTTATATCTGACGGATAGGTAGGAAACTATGGCAATTTTGCAAAAAGGTACCCACACACCTCTCCACATTTGCAAATAAGGCCTTCCCTTGTTCATCCTTTTCTCTCGCAAGATAAACTAGTCATACAAATGCATCTTGATGTTACGTGCAACGCACAGGCTTCTTGCTAGTAAGAATGAAAAAAAACGACAAAAAAATATTGGACGATGGTTCGAAGTCATGACCGCGGGTACAGCGGACAAGGTGGCCTTCTATTGGTATGCTGAGCCGCTTGTTTTAACACATAGGAGCTGGTGTGGTGATTATACACACACACGCACGCATGCACACGAACTGCATGCACGCAACACTCACACGAACACCTGCAGCCACGCATGCACGCAACACTCACACGTACACACGCAGCCACGCATGCAGGCAACACTCACACGCACACACGCACGCATGCATGCACACACCACGCGACCAACACACACTCTCACGCTCAAGTGCTAAACCTACACGTGCATGCGCACACATCAGGCCCTGACAGACACATACACAACCAGGTGATTCCTGCGCACGGGTTGGAGTCTTGTCGCGCCTGCGTAAATTTGTGTTTATCTGACCTTTTTCCTATGCAAACTGATAGGTGGGACCCACAAGGAACGTGGTCAATTTAACTAGTCAACATGGTGCCACACAGACTATTTGGCCGATCAACAGAGTGCAATCCGATGCTGAACGGTGAGCAAGTGACTGTATAATCACCGCAAAACGTATATAGTGACCATAATGAGTGTATTCTGAAGTTCGGTGACCGTATTATGCTTTATCTCTATAGGCCCTCCAAAACTACATCTCTACACGTTCTCGCATGTTACATCTAACAACTATGCAATACAGCACTACTACTACACTCTAACACAATAAATCATATGTGTTTTTAGTTTTACTAGATATCATATTGTTACTTAATTATTCAGTTTGCATACATTAAAATTGCCTTTGAAATTTATGGCTAGTATCATCTACCGCATGTGAAAAATCCTGCCCTTTCCTGTTTAATCGGGTTTGTATCGATGGATCGTGCGAAATAACAAAACTATAGTACTAGTATATAGTACAAGTGACAGTTCATTGGGCTGCCGTGTCGTGTACTTCTCCGTCGTAAGAGTGGAGAGCTCGCTTTCATAAATGTTCTAGTCCCTTTCGCCGACATGTGGGACATCAAGCTACTGGGTCCACGTGCCATACCGAAATACAGTGCAGAGCAGAAGGGGTGAAGCACCCTAGCCATGGCGCCGGCGTAGTAATGAGCAATGAGGCGTCAAATCAGAAAGCTGCACCTTTCCCGCAGTTAAGTTAGAGGGACAAAGTAATAATAATGCTAGTAAAAAAGAAGTTGGAGAGACGAAGCAACCATCATTTCACTCGTTGCTGAATCCGCTTCTCCCTCATCTTCTTCAAGTTAACCGCGTGTTGCTTCTGCCGTTGTTCTGCCTCACGTGGGACGCGGATCGGCTTGGTAAAGCACTAACACATGGGACAGCATGTTAGCAAACCGCCAGGCCAACGTCCTCTAAAAGTAAGAAACCCCCCCCCCCCCGCCGCCGCCATCTGCATGGCAAAATCACCTCCTTTCTACTAATCTTGATTCTATAATATTTTAGATCAATATAATTGAGATTTGTATAGATAGCACACATGAGCAAAACCAAGTGGTATGGTTAAGGGCATCCACAATGTGTAGCCAAATGTGAAAATAGCTTTTGTCATCGATGGGAACCATTTGTGGACGGTGCTGCCAAAGCCAAAAATATGCAACCGAAGCTCCCTGATTGATAGATTGATTGGTTGAAGGAATAGAAAATTGCAACGTCTCTCCTCTTTCTCCCGTGCTTGGACGCATGTACAGTATCTAGCACAGAGTCTACTCCCTGTCCCTTCTATCACAAATCACAAAGCAGTGAGGCGTCAAATCACAAAGCAGGACAAAGCAACCATCATTTCACTCTCAGTTGACTCCGCTTCTGCATCGTCTTCTTCGAGAAACCACCTCACCGCACTAAGCTGGACGGACGACGCTATTGTGTACTAGTAGTACTAGTACATTTACGCGTCCTTTGGTTCAACAGACTTCCTGGATGCAAATAAGGCGGTTGTCCCGGCTTGTAGGCGGCACTTGCGAATGACTTACCGTGGTCTCCCTCAACGGTGTTCTCCGTTGAACGCACTTCGCCAAACCACAAAGTTCTAGATATCATCAACGTCACCACAATGGGGAAGGAAGTCAAATAGTTACTACCTCCATTTTTTTTGTACACCTGGCTAGTATATCAAAATTACAATTTGCAAAAGGCCATGAACACGAATCGAGGCAAAATTGATGGGGTTTGCCTCGTACTAGCAACCAAGGACTTTAATATACCCTTGCATACATGCGGAAGTGAGAAGGTTTGTTTGCATGGAGCTGGATTAATCAAGCGATAAGGAGTGAGATGGTTAGCTCTTTGGGCTTTGGAGAAAAAAATACGCATTAATTGACATGTCAAACGATGATTTGTATCGAACCGCACCCTCACACGGTCGCTCCTGCACGCCGCGGTCGCACTGCACCCTCACACAGTCGCTCCTGCACGCCGCAAACCCAACCAAGGGAATGCACCCTCACTAACACGTGCTACCGCTGACAGATAATTTTTGTTCATACATTATGTTTATCCAACCGCATGTTGGGGTGGATCCGTATGGCCCGTGCGGTGGTCTGTTGGGGAAGAAGAAGAGGTGAGGAAGAAGGGTTAGGAGACATAGGATATTCACCACCTGAAATGGTAGACTGGCCCAAATGATGGAAGTCTAGCGACTTGCATAACAATATATTTTTTTATACAGCAAAAGATCCCTAAAAACAACAACATAAAGAAAAACTATCACTAGTCGCGGAACGAGACGGCCTCATCGTCTTTGGCTGCTGGCGCGAACCAGTCATAGCTGCCGACGTGTGTCTCCGCACCGTGGTTGTCCTCGGCCTCCAGCTACTCGTTCACGCGGAGCGTGCGGGCGCTCTGCATGGATGAGAGCACCTCCTGGTTCAAGTCGAGGACGTCCGGTTCCGCCTGCAGGAGGGCCTAGATGGCAGCGGCATCCACGCACTCCCCGTTGAGTTGAGCCTCCGCCGCCCGGTTCAAGTCCAGGACGTCCGGTTCCGCCTGCAGGAGGGCCTCGATGGCAGCGGCATCCGCGCGCTCCGCGTCGAGTTGAGCCTCCACCGCCCGGTTCACATCCACGACATCCGGTTCCGCCTATAGGAGAGCCTCGATGGTAGCGGCATGCATGCGCTCCGCATCGAGTTGAGCCTCTGTCTCTCTGTCCTCCTTTAGTATCGCCAGGTTGAACCACTGGTCCGCCAGCACCATTTGGGACCCGGACGCCGGCACGAAGTCGACGTCCATCGTCTCATAACCATCGGGGGCCTTCTGCGCTGCGACCTTCGCCATGAACATTGGATCGGCTTCCTCCTCCTCGTAGCTTGGCTCTAGAGAACTCAGGGATTGGCCCACCGCAAAGCGAGCTTGCGAACGGAGGTCTGTGGCACTGACTGCCGCCGCGATTTCTGCGCGGCGCTCCGGCGTCAGCAGCTTGTAGTACGTGATGTTGCGGCGCACCATGGCTTTCCGGTGAACTAGGGGACGCTTGATGTGGGCTAGGGGATTGAAAGATGGGGGAATGGGCTGGAGAGGAGGTGTGGTTTTGGGGCAGTGGCTGGCGTAGGCCAAGCAGCGAAGGTTCTGGTGTGAATAGTGGTTCCAGTGATGACCGGTCAATCGGTTTTGACTGTACATTGCTCTTGTTGCGTTCCTATTGCACCCCAGCATGCTGGATCCTCCACGTCGTTCACCGAATGGAGCACGCTTCGTCTTGCGTTTTCGCTCGCTTGTGGGACCGCAGTTGAGAGCAAATTGATGTCCCTCCCCCTCCCCCGCCCGCGTCATTTATACTACCACTCCCTTCATTTTATGCGGAGTATATAAAAACAGAGGGAGTATACTACGGATGAGGATCCCTTGACGTGGCCGAACCCATTGAGTAATTGACATGCGGGGCCTAACAAGCATGGGTCCACCAGTAATTGACCAAAATGGAGGGTAAGGCAGGGATCCTACGTCAGAGGATCCACTTCCACTACTACTCCCTCCATCCATCTAGAGGGCTTAATGCGTTTTTTGAGGCTAACTTTGACCAAATGTTAGAGTAATAATATATGACATGCAACTTACACAAAGCATATGGTCAAATTCGTATGTGAAAGGAGCTTCCAATGATATAATTTTCACATTATACATCTCATATACTATTAATCTTGTCAATAGTCAAAGGCGTTTCATGTCATCTATAGCCATCATCTATATGCACTCATACAATAGTGTGGGCTATAAGGTTGGCTATTTCTGGCAAAAAATAATATAAAAGATTGGCTATTATATTAGTACTTTTTCCCATCTCTTCATATTTACTGTATTTACCTAGGAATGCATATACTCTTGCATGAGAGTTCACTCCCCTTACTTTTTCACATCTCTCTCCTTCACATCGGCAAAAGTGCCATGTAAGTTGGCTCTTAATGGCTATTAGGTTGGCTCTAAGCATTTAATATTTTCATGAGCAAGGTATATGATTGGAAGAGAGTTGCATGCATACTTTTTTTCTTGATCTATGTGTTATGGCCGGGCTGTAGAATATAAGAGCCCGCTTTACTCTCTCTCCTCTCTTATCACTCCTCCAAGTAGGATTTTAATGACATGACAAGTCTTATAGCATGTTGTCTAGGCCTTATTAGACTTGCTCTTAGGCCCTATATAAATAGAAGGAGGGAGTACTATGAGCACTGCATACTCTACTACAGATGTTGTCAGTACTCCACTAGTACAATTGGACAGGGAGGTTAAGAAGTTACTATTGGACTGGCTATACGTTGCAAAATCCTAGTAGGAAGAGCATGTGCGAGAACAAGCACATTCACGTGGTTGAAAAAAAATTGGAAACCATCTCTGGTTGAATACAAATCTAGGAGTACGTACGAATCTAACAATATTGATTGGGCGTTGTTGAATGTTGATACTTTTTCTGTAAGTTTGATCAAAGTAGAGATACTTTGACTACACATAAAAGTTATATGTAAACTAGAAAGGATCGGAGGGAGTATATTGTACGTTCAAAAGCGAAACAAACATTGAATACCCTTTATATATGATTTGCAGATGCTATGATCACCGGTTCAAAATTTTGAATCCGCCTTAGGTATCACACATGCACCCACTCGTTTTCTCTCGATTTCTTCTCGGGGTCTAGAGATCGATTGAAAGAGGACTAGGGTGGGTACAATACGTTCGTTTCGCTTATGAACGTACAATATACTCCCTCTGATCCCCACAACCCCCCCCGGGTCATTTCTATCATTCTATCATAGAAACAGACCAAATCTTTATCTCCTTGTTGCACGACACACAATTGATCTCTCAAACATCAATCGATCTCGTCAAGATGTGTAGTGGAGGCAAAGCGAAACTTTAAACGAACCGTTTGTTTGTATGCATGTCATATAAATTACAACATTGGAAATACATGCGAATGATACTCAGCGGAATATTCAAATGACGCATGCGGGAGGATGGACTCGACCGGAGGGCGGCATGATCGATGGAGAAGAGGGTTGGAGAGGAACGAGAAATAAGCAATGCCGCATGATTATACTTGAACGGCTCAAATAAACAATAAGTTGTCTCGTTTTCCCTTCCGTATTGGTCATGGAGTAAGATACTCCCTCTGTTTTTATTTACTCTGCATATTAGGTTTGACTGAAGTCAAACTTCATAAAATTTGACCAAGCTTATAGAAAACTAGCAAGATGCCCATGCCTTGCATGGAACATCAAGATCTTGTGGGAGAAAAGGATGAACGAGGGAAGGCCTTATCTGCAAATGTGGAGAGGAGTGAGGGTAAATTGTCATATTTTCCATCCTATCCGTTAGATATATACCGGACGACCTATATTGCAGGATCGCAAGCACACCATCATCACCAACTTTGCTTTTTATGTACAATAGCAAGATGCCCGTGTGTTGCACGGAACATCAAGATGCATTTGTATGAGTAGTTTATCTTGTGGGAGAAAAGGATGAATGAGGGAAGGCCTTATTTGCAAATGTGGAGAGGGGTGTGGGTATTTTTTTGCAAAATTGCCATAGTTCCCTTCCTATCCGTCAGATATAAATCGAACGGACTCTTATAAAAACAGAGTTGGTGATTATGGTGTGCCTGCCATCCTGCAATATAGGCCGTCCGATTTATATCTAACGGATAGGATGGAAACTATGACAATTTTGCAAAAAGGTACCCAAACACCTCTCCACGATTGCAAATAAGGCCTTCCCTCGTTCATCCTTTTCTCTCACAAGATAAACTAGTCATACAAATGCATCTTGATGTTACGTGCAATGCACGGGCATCTTGCTAGTAAGAGTAGAAATATGAACATTTACAATAGCAAATATATATGATGTGAAAGTATATTCAATAATGAATCTAATGATATTGATTTGTTATTGTATATGTTATTATTTCTGTCTATGAACTTTTTCAAAGTTTACATAGTTTGACTTTAAGCAAAGCTAAAATGCGGAGTAAATAAAAACAGAGGGAGTACGCAGGGACTAGTATAGTTACTACTGCCGGAACATGGTAAGTTGGAGCCCTAAATGCGGGCACGGACCGGGCACACCTCAATTATTCTTTCAAGCAGTCGGACACCTACATTTAGCACACCATCCGGCTACTTAATCAAGTGTTACGCTTCACTACTTGAAAAGGAAAAGGGTGGCACGTACCCAAAACCACCACACTTGGGGCTAGGGTAACAACTTGGTACTGTACCACATTTGAACCAGGGCACAAAAACCACCTGTTCTGCGCCTAATGCACAAAGTGGAGCACTAACGCTCGAATATGGCCAGGAAAACAGGGAAACCGACTTGTGGGGCACACCTGTCGGGGCGACGTGGCGCAGACTAGTCCAATGGAGGAGCTGGCCCACGACCTCCTTGCAACCGGCAACCATTCATGTGGGTCGTGGGGGCCAGCAACGTGGCGCAGCTCCAGCACTGCCTTTGGACAGGGCGACCGCGGTGAGCGACACGCTCATCATCGCTGGACATGGTCGGTTTCAGTGTGCCGAGGGTGGCGTTAGCGCTGTGGCACGACCAGCAGATCAACACCCGGCTCATCGAGGATGCACGGGGCGCCGAAGTGCGCGCGTGTTGCGACGCGTCCGTGGAGTGGTGTAGCGCGTCCAACTGCATCCCCAGGACCCGAGACCATGCTGGGTCCTCTTGCTTTTTCAATTAGATGTGGGGTCGCATGTGAGCAAAGGGGATCTCCAATGTTGCCATGACCGCAGCTGACTACCCTGGCACACCAAAAACCCTCATCCCTCGCGTCGTCACGCGGTGCGTTCCTAGCCAGCGCCAGCTACCCGCATTCATGACATCCGTCCGTATGCCATCATTAAGAGGCTCGGTGCCCGAGGAACAAACTCCGGTGACTTAATGACGCGCCCGGACGCTTTGGCCTCACCGGAATGCGCTACTTAAAGTGGCAATGCCCAGCTAACCTCCACACCATAACGCACCGTCCTGCTACCTGGCACCACATCCGCAATGACCGCGAGCGCGAACGCTCTGCGGGAGAGCTTTGTTTTCTGGGATGAAGCTCGAGGTCGCCGCCCTCGCTCAAGTCGCCGCTTGCGATGCAATAGCGGCATAGCCGGACGCGGACGCGACCGCACAAGCGGTGGCCATGATGGCGGCCGACGACGGGAGCACCGTCAACCATGCGTCCTACTTGCCGCCGTCCAACATGGGGCACCGCCGAGGTCGGGGACTCCTTCGAGTATGAGTAGGGCATGGGAGGCGGTAGGGCATGGTGTGCCAACTGGCCGGTCCATCTCCCGTGTTCTACTCTTCCTCGTCGGAGACCGCACCTTCGTCTTGAACCCCACCCCCGTACATGGAGATCACAGATGGAGGACGTTGGTCGCCGCCGTAGAATAGGTATAGGGTCGGGTTTCTTTTATTTTTCTGTCATATAAAAGTTTGAAATGTAATGAAAATCTGCCGTGTTTGCATTAATCTCGGCCGACGTATATGAACTTTCACAATAATATAGTATATTGTAGGAGTACTAGCAAGATGCCTGTGCGTTGCACGGAACATCAAGATCTTTTGGGAAAAAAGGATGAACGAGGGAATGCCTTATCTGCAAATGTGGAGAGGAGTGCAGGTAAATTGTCATACTTTCCTTTCTATCCATTAGATATAGATCGGATGGCCTATATTGCAGGATGGCAGGCACACCATCACCACCAACTCTGCTTTTTATTGAACCGAGACAAAGCTAACATGCGAAGTAAATAAACACATAGGGTCTACATATACAATTTATCTTAGGCACTCCAATAGTATGTCCACTACACATTCATGCATTTCACATCTTTCTACATCTATGGGAACCTACGAAAGGGTTAACATAAATTGCCTCTCTCTCCTCCCTGATTTTCATGGTGGTGGGCCCCTCCCTCCCCCCAATCTACAATCAACAGCTCACACATTTCACATTACGATAATTACGTAACTGGGATTACGTAGGTGTAGCATTACTCGTCAAAAAAACCAACTAAGCCAACCTCCCAGCATATCGCGCGGGAAAAGACCCTGCCGCACCATTTCAGTCGGGATTACCGGATTACTAGTAGTAGTATCGATGGATCGCGCGAAGCACCAAGTTTTTTTTGAGGGGGCGAAGCACCTAGTTTAAAAGGAAAAAGGGGGTACACTCACAGCACCCCAGTCGCAGTCGCAGTCGCATTGCACCCCGCACACGTTCGGTCCTGCACACGGCTCACGCAAACGGAACACGCTTCGGCTTGCCTCTTCACTGACACATGGGACTGCACTTGGAGAAACCGACCATGTGCCAACCCCCCCCCCGCCCACCGCGAAAATCCCCCCCCCCCAAAAAAAATTCCCCCCAAATCCCAAATTCAACCGCCCTTCGGCCAACTAGCCAATAATATTCCCCAAACCCCCCTCCCCCCGTCCCCCTCCACTCCATTCGCTCCACCAAAGCCGTCCTACCTGCCGCACCGATACATCGGCCCCAACGGTTCATCGAGGGGACGCACGACGATCCGCTCGCTCCCACAGTACGCTCTCGTAGACTGCCGTCCTCGAGCCGCGTCGCCACCGCTGGCGACGTTCTTGTGGAGGCGCACGGTTGTCAGCACAACCACCGCTGGCAATGTTTGTGTGGAGACGCACGGTGGTCAGCTTCTCCCATGATACGCGCATTCTAGACCGAGGCCCTATGCATGTTGGTGTAGCACTGAATGTTAGCTAATAGACGCTGTTAATCTCACTGTTTGCCGAAGTAGTTTACAGTCAATATGCTCTGCTTAAGAAGCTTCCTTGCCCTGTTCTGCACTCAATCTGCTTAGCTGAGATGGCATGCCAAGCCCGATTAGTTGCTAAAATATCCTGCCATATATTTATTGGGACATAGATTGCCATGGTCTAGTAGCCAATCTGTTAGGTGAAATAGCTCTACACCGTTTTATACTCGATCTTTGTTGCTACGATGGCCTCCGATAGTTCGATGGCTGTGTGCTCGGCCTCATTGACTGTTGAAACAGCCTGCCATAATTTAGCACTCAAATCTGTTTGCTGAATTAGCTTTAAATATATTTCATTACTTAGATCTGCTCGTCCAAATATCTTGCCATAGCTTTAGACATCAACCTAGATATTTTTTCTAGACTTCATAAAAAAGCATAAATGTTTTTCCTGTAATATCTAGTAGAAGAACTAATTTGTATGTCTAACAGATGGACATGACTTGGATAACTTCTGCTCGAAGATTCTCAACTGCATATGTCGAGGGGGTTGAAAACTTCATGAACTTTATTAGAGATGAGTACGGTGGTCCTAAATTAGATGTGCTCTGCCCGTGTAGCAGTTGTATGAATTCAGTTACAAGACCCTAGTCAACTGTGCAAAATCATCTACACTTGTATGGGATGTCGGTCACATATACTAGGTGGGTTCATCATGGTGAAGTTGTGAACGTCAATGTTACTGACTACGTGGAAGCAGCAGATCACCATCTTGATCTGTCTGATGCTCAGGTGGAAGAGGAGGAGGAAGAGGTGGTGGCGGAGCCAGTGAGTTTGACCAACATTGAAACAATGCTACGAAATGCTCGTGCATTTCGTGAACTTTCACCCGCAGAAGAAAAACGGTGGGCCCGCATGTTGGAACAATGCAACGTGGCTGTCACCCCGGGAAATATGATGTCAGTATTCTCAGCTATGGTCACCCTTCTTCAGGTGAAGACATCTGAGTGGATGACCAACAAATCATTCAATCGATGTTCGCTGCTTTCCACAAAGCTTCCCCAGATGCACCTATAGTAAAATGAAGAATTTCCTTCGTGCAGTTGGAATTGCATATGATATGATCCATGTTTGTAAGAATAATTGTGTTTTGTTCCTGAAGGATTATGCCAACTTAAGTGAATGCCCGAAATGCAAATCATCAAGATGGAAAGATGGTGATGCTGTGAAGAGGATTCCTCATAATGTTCTGAGACATTTTCCAGTTACACCAAGATGGCAGAGGTTGTTTCATGATGTTGAAACAAGAGAGGATGTACTGTGGCATTCTAGGAACCAGGAGTACAGAGATCAGAAATGCAATGAGCCATCCATCACATGGTAGTGAGTGGAAAAGCTTCAATCAGAAGCACGAAAAGTTTGCTGCTGACCCGAGAAACATTAGACTTGGCTTAGCTTCAGATGGATTTAACCCATTTGGCCTCCAGAGCGCCACATATAGCATGTGGCCAGTGCTTGTTATCCCTTACAACATGCCTCCAAATGTCCGCACCAAAGAATCAAGCTACATGATGGCCTTGCTCATCCCAGGTCCAAAAAGTCCTGGAAAGGATTTTGATTTATTCATGGAGCCTCTTGTGGAGGAACTTCAACAGCTATGGAGGGGTGTTCTCACTCGAGACCTATATAGCAGCCCACCAGCTGATTTCTTTCTGCGTGCTGTTATAATTTGGTGCTTCCATGATTATCCGGCTTTGGGCACTACGTCAGGGAAAACGACACATGGTTACAATGCATGTGTTCGCCGTGACAGGAATCCGCTGTCATACACAATACTAAGCAAGATCTGTTACATTGGACACCGCCGTTTCCTTGCCGAGGACAAGCTGTTGTTGACACACGAACACGTCACGTGTACCCTCGACGCCGGGGGTGATGCACCGCATCTCACGTCGAAGGAGACCCGACCGACAGCGTGATACGCAAGACAGTTGATGGGCACTTTTGCAGACCCGAAAACCCTACACCCCTGGGAGGGACCCCGTCAGGGAGTGCGGTGGCTCTGGGCTGCCCTAGGTCGATTCGCTCGCCCCTAGAGCCATGGGATTCGCAGTTCTCAAACACGAAGAACAGCGAAGAACGAGAGAGAAAAACGGTGGAGAGATAAAACGTAGATGAAAAAGTAGTATATTGATTTGTTCGATTGTGTGTTGTTCAATCGGCCATCACCACCAACATATATAAGAGGCGGCTAGACTTCCCGTACAAGCAAAGGATTCATCTAGGCTTTCCTTACAAAAAATTACATCAATTCACGTCCTAGAGTCCTAGTTCTATTCCAACTCGGTTTCAGTCTGAATCTGGCCCAACTTCTGTCTTCCCCCTTGCGCGGGCCGCCGAGCTTGCAAATGACCTCCGATCAAGACGACCCAAACATGAAACTTGTGCGCCTCGACGGGACGAACAATCCTTATGTTGAAAACTTTTCCAAATAAGACCATCTTGAATATTCTACGAAGCCATCTTTAATATCCAGTCGGACTCGGTCATGTAACGGACTGGATTGTCCGAATCTCGTAGTGAACTTACAGGCCATATACTATCTCATATGATAATGACTCCAAAACCAAATTTCACCGTTTTGACGATGCGCACGACTTCCGTGCTGATCACTTTTCCATCCGAGGTCATCTGGATTACCTTTCGGGCACATCTTCAGTTTCACTCGGATCCGAGCTCATCCACTCGGATATTAGAGTTTTTCGTCTGACTGGACTTTTTCACTCGGATGTTAGAGTCTTTCACTAGGAAGACAATCTTTCACTCGGATGTCTATAATTTCACTCGGAAGACAATCTTTCACTTGGATGACTATATTTCGCTCGGAAGGCAATATCTTACTCGAACGTCAAGTTTTCATTCCGATGGTAATCTTTTCACTCGGAATAACTTCACTCAGATGATAATTTCACTCGGATTACTATATTTTCACTCGGAAGCCAATATTTTACTCGATCGATAAGTTTTTCACTCGACCTTTTACTCGATCGATAGTTTTTCACTCGAATGGTAAACTTTTCACTCGGATTTCCCGACTAAAAACACAGCCTGATCTTGATTTGCCTCTCCAGGTTGCATACGACCTCGGATTGAGACAAATTTTATATGAAAGACGATCGGCTCGACGAGATAAAACTTTTTCGTGCTGAAGGTTTTTCGATTCAAGGCCGTCTTGATGGCCGAATTACTCGCGCAACCTATCAGACAAGTGTCTGGCACCTCACGCCATATTTCCGTTGAGGTTCGGTCTGCAGTGTATTGCTTCTAACTTTTGCATATGAACTCGGATTGAGATGATTTATATATCACAATCGATTGCCTCGATGAGAAGAAGACAATTCCTTAAGAGTGCTCCTTCATCCGAGGTAATCTTGAAGACGCGATTGGCCAAAAACCACTCGGAACATTGAATTATGCCACTCGGAGTATAGTTTCAGTCCGTAAGATAAAGTCGAATGAATATAACCGAAACATCAAAGTGGTTCCACTCGGTGACGTGAATCTTTTCATGCTGAAAACCCATTCACTCGAGACCATCTTCATTGTAATCTGTATCTTGCGAAAATCAGGTGTCAACACATGCCCCCCTGTTTTTCGGCAAAGCTTGCACGCTGAAAAATAATATGCATAGTGTTTGTTCTAAGAACGATATCAACACTCCATCGGCCATTTATTTTTCTCAGGGCGATAATTATGTATCGGCCATGTTTGTGCTAAGGGCGATAATCGTATATCGGCCATTGCCTACTTAGGCATCCTGCCACACACTCGGGTGGTACTTCTTCTAATATTTGCCATTGAGAGCTCAAGGTAACAACGCCCCTTGTATTGATTCCACCAAATATGAATTTCCGGGAACAACTCTTGTAATTCTAAAAGGACCTTCCCAACTTGGAGACCACTTCCCGAATTTTCTATCTCTTGAACCAATCGGCAGAATCACTTTCCAGACGAGATACCAACTTGAAAATTCTTCAACTTAACTTTCTTATTGTAAGCTCTTGCAACCCTCAACTTGTCTCTCTCTATGGACTTCAAAGCAACCAAACGTTTATCGGCAACCTCATCAATATTGTCCATCATCAAGTTATAAAAGTCTACTGCCGACAAATCATTTTGTTTGGCTATTCTCAAAGCATTCAAATTTACTTCCACTGGTAAAACGGCCTCTTGACCATATACTAGCTCATATGGGGTCACCTTCATAGCACCATGCCTTGAAATTCTATGTGCCCACAAAGCTTCAGACAACAACTCATGCCATCTCCTTGGATTATCTTCAATCTTTTTCTTGATGAGTTTGATTAAAATTTTATTGCTAGACTCAGCTTGTCCATTAGCTTGGGCATAATATGGAGAGGAATTGAGGAACTTTGTGTTATAAGATCCGGCAAACTCTCTGACTTGGTGTGACATGAAAGATGAACCTTGATCTGTTGTTAACGTTTGAGGAATACCGAATCTATGAATAATGTGCTCAGTTATGAATTGAATTACCTCTGTATGTGTCATGTTCTTGAGAGGTACTGCTTCAGACCATTTAGTGAAATAATCAGTTGCCACCAATATGAACCGATGCCCCTTTGAGGAAGATGGATGAATTTGCCCAATAAAGTCTAAACCCCATCCTCTGAAAGGCCACGGCTTGATAATAGGATGCAACATAGCAGCAGGAGCCAATTGAATATCACCAAATTTTTGACAAGCTTCGCACCCTTTATAATGTCTGAAGCAATCATTAATCATAGTCGGCCAATAAAACCCAGCACGTCGCAATAACCATTTCATCTTGGGAGCCGACTGGTGAGTGCCACAAATGCCTTCATGTACCTCTCCCATAGCAACTCTTTCCTGGTCCTCATCCAAACACTTTAGAAGAACATCATCGACTGTTCGGCGATAAAGACCATCATCTCTCATTGTATACTTGAAAGCCATACGCCGAACAGCCCTGTCCACCCTTTCACTCAGATTGCACAAGTAATCAACAATGGGCTTCCTCCAATCGGGATTGTCACCTGCACTAGACTTTTTGTTAATGGCCGAATCAGTGGGTTCAGGTTCGGCCTCTCCCATATTTGCAAGACAAGACATTGGTCTTTGAGAGATATGAAACATGCCATGATCAACATGATATCCGGATGCTTGTTGTGCCAATTTATTTGCTTTCCAATTGTCATGTCTAGATATATGAGCAATGCTAAAGCAATCCAAAGTAGAAATTATATCTAGACATTTATCAAGATAAACATTAAGTGATTCGTCCAAACACTGAAAGACTTTGGATATTTGCTGCACCACTAGTAACGAATCACCATAAGCCTCAATATGTGTAACACCTATAGCAAGTAACATCTCTAGGACGAATAATAATGCTTCATATTCGGCTTGATTGTTTGTACAAAAATATTCTAAGCGGCATGAGGCTTCAAAAAAACCACCATGAGGAGATATGTAAACAATAGCAACACCTTGGCCATTGGTACAAATTGAACCATCAAAATATAATCTCCATGGTACTATTGAGACAAGGTTTATATCAACATCATGCTTGTCATCAATCCGATGTTCAACAATAAAATTAGCAACGATTTGGCCTTTCATGGATTTTAGAGATTCATAGGCCAAATCATATTCAATCAGAGCATAAGCCCACTTGCCAATTCTACCACTAAGAATTGGTCTATGCAACATGTATTTAATGACATCGGTCTGACAAGCTACTATGCAAGCACTCGGTACTAAATAATATCTCAATTTTGTGCAAGCATAATATAAACATAGACATAATTTTTCAATAAATGTATACCTTGTCTCTGCGTCCAATAGGCGGCGGCTCAAATAAGTGATGGCATGCTCTTTTCCTTCGGTCTCTTGACTTAGAACAGCACCAATAACTCCTTCCTCTGCTGCAATGTAAAGTCTAAAGGGTTCCCTATGCTTGGGTGCTTTCATCACCGGAGGAGTGCACAAATAATTCTTGATCATATCAAATGCTTCTTGCTGTTTTTCCCCCCAAGTGAAATCAGCATCATTCTTTAACCGAAGGATAGGGGTAAATGCATCAACTTTCCCTGATAGATTAGCTATTAACCTTCTCAAATAATTAACCTTGCCAAGAAAATTTTGCATATCTCTCTTGCATGTTGGAGCCTCCACTTTATGTATGGCCTCTATCTTTTTGGGATCAATCTCTATGCCATCTTCATGAATAATAAAACCCAAAAACTTGCCAGCTGATACACCGAATGCACACTTTAAAGGATTCATCTTCAGTCCATACTTTTTCATTCTTTCGAAAGCTAAACGCAAATCGGCCAAGTGAGATTCAAAAGCATCCGATTTGACAACAATATCATCAATATAAACTTCAAGTATGACACCGAGTAAATCATGAAAAATTAAATTCATAGCCCTTTGATACGTGGCTCCAGCATTTTTTAATCCGAATGTCATCACTGTCCACTCGAATAAACCAAGGAAACCAGGACATCGGAAAGCCGTTTTGTACATGTCCTCTTCGGCCATAAAAATTGGATTGTATCCGGCATTACCATCTAGAAAGCTAATAACCTTATGTCCAGAAGCATCATTAATAAGCATATCGGCTATTGGCATAGGATACTCATCTTTGGGTGTAGCCCTATTCAAATCTCTGAAATCAATGCACACCCTCAACTTGCCAGATCCTTTCTTCTCTACTGGGACAATGTTAGAAATCCACTCGGCATACCTGCAAGGTCGAATGAAATTATCTTCAAGTAGTTGACCGATCTCTTCCTTGATCCGGTCATATGTTTTCGGATTAAATTTTTTGGTCAACTGTTTATAAGGTCTAAAACCGGCCTTTATAGGCAACCGATGTTCCACTAGCTCTCGGCTTAACCCTGGCATCTCATGATATTCCCATGCAAAGCAACAAACATATTCTTTCAATAGCTCGATTAACTTAGCCTTACAATCGGCTTTCAAAATTTTGTTTATAAATGTCGGTCGAGTGACTGAACCATCTCTAATATCTACCTCTTCTAACAGATCGGCTGATGTAAAACCTTGTCCAAGTTTATCCATGTCATCCAACTCCTCTATAGACTCATATATATCGGTCTCATTGGACCGATACTTTACAAGACGTTTTTGTAACCACTCGGAATTAGGATCCATTTAAACATATCATACCTTGGAGCCGATAACATTCATTCGGCTTTAAAGAGACGGGCACAAAACCATTCTTGGTCGCGCTGAGAAAATCAAATTCTGATAAGTCACGTCCCGTCAAGCAAGTAGCATTGGGATGTTGCCAATCCACCGATGCATCGGCCAAAGCAACATAGGCCGAGTTATCCGCATGAATAACTTCTACTTCATCATCAACCCACTGAATCAAAAACTGGTGCATAGTGGATGGCACGCACTAGTTTGCATGAACTCAACCGCGGCCTAGTATGACGTTGTAGTTACCTTGCACCTCAGCGACAAAGAATGCAGTAGCCAAAGTTTTGCTTCCGACTATAAGCTCCACATACATCACACCTTTGGCTTCAGTTTTCTCTTTGCCTTCAAATCCGTTGAGCACCATATTGGTCTTGATCAATTCTTCATCAGGCAAACCCAATTTCTTGAAGACCGAATAGGGCATAAGATTTACCACAGCACCACCATCAACAAGCATCCGAGTGAGCGGCGACCCAATGATATGACCTCTGAGATATAATGGTTTGAGATGCGTTACTAGTTCTTTTGGCTTCTCGAATATTGCGTTTTTAGGGCCAAAATCCAGCCGAGCCACCTCCCCTTCTTCATCTACAGCACGAAACTCAGCAGGTAAGTAATACACCATATTGATATCCATACCTTCATGAACTGGCATAGACTCATAGTCCAACATATCAGCCTCCTCCTCGAGTGTATCCACAGATTCTGAAATTTGTCCGAGTGAAGGAGAAGTAAGAATTGTCGCAGACGATGTCATATATGTTGCACCGTCCCCCTTTGGTGATGTAGGTATTGCTGTGATAGATGTAGAAGTTGTTGTATCTTGTATTTGTTTAGGACTCCACACTTGTTTTGGTGGAACCATGGGTTGAGTGTCATTGAACAACGTATCCCTTTGTTTCTCGGCCTCCTATTCTGCCATCTCTTGATTCCTTAACCTCTGTAGTTTCCTCTTTTGTGTCTTTGTTAGCCCTGGAGGACACCACTTTGGCTGAGTGTATTTAGGATCTCTCGTTTTTACCTGGCTGGTGCTTGCCTCATGGTCATTAGCCGAGTGCTTTGGCGCGATAGCAAGTATCGGCTCACTCGGATTGCTATGCACAATCGGCTGCTGTATGGCGAATGTTTCGGTGCCCAAGATAAGTGAGTCGACATCCATTTTCTCCTTGTCTTTTCACGACTCAACTACTGCAACACTTGGTGATTTAACACGCCATTCTTTTTGACTTTCCAGATGCATGAAATTTCCACTCGGGCGCACCTTTTTACTCTGATGGAATCCACTCGGATGGATATCACTCGGATGGGATTTAGTCGGATGGAATCTACTCGGCCACATTTTTTCACTCGGATAGCTTCCATCTGGGTGCATTCTTACACTCGGATAATTTCCATCCGGTGGCATGTTTTGACCAGCCGACCGATAGTTACCGATGTTCAGTCGGCCATTATATGAGTATTCAAGTCGACCCCAAATAGTTTGCCTTTGCTCTTCTGGAAACAACGCCTTTGGTCCACTCAGTTTCATATACTGACTGAACATATCATCTGATGGTGACCTTGGTCGCTTCAAGTATGATGGCCGGTTAGAGGTGGGACCAGACGACTGATTAACATATTTGGATAGCAACATATCAAAAGTTGGCTTGATCCGCTTGCGTTGCACTTTGGCTTCATTCCTCTTCCACTTGCCAACTTCTGGACTCTTGGGTTTGACAAATTTAACTCGAGTATTTTCTTGCACTTGCGGTTGCCCCCCGAGTGTAGGATTCTTGATGGTGATTTTGATTACTTCCTTGCCATCGGGCTGCTTATCAAGCACAACATGTCTCCCCAAGATCGTGCTACCTTCCTTGTCTTTCCTGGGCTCACCAATAATGATATTAGCTTTATTAGTAGATTCGGCTACCTCAGGCCGAATGAGTAGCTTCTTCCCCTCCAAATCCATGGTATTCATTGGAAAAGGTTGTTTATCAACTTGCATCTCAGAAAAGTTCAATCATCCGTCATTAATGGCCGATTGTATCTGTCGTCAAAAAACATTACAATCGTTAGTAGCATGAGAAAAAGAATTATGATACTTGCAATAAGCACGCCGTTTTAGCTCTTCAAACGGCGGTAAAGTATGAGATATTCTAATAATCTTAGCCTGCAGCAAAGCATCAAATATTCTATCACACTTAGCAATGTTAAAAGTAAACTTCATCTCTTCATCATGATTCTTATGAATCGGTTTCAGATCATTGCAAGTAAAGGGTTTGGCCTTAGATGGCCAAACAAATTCAGTAGCAAAAACATCACCCTCATCGTCCGAGTGATCACTATCATATTCCACCATATTCATCTTTGGACGATCGGCTTTATATCTATGCACTTCTTTGAGATCTTTGCTTCGGCTTTCCTGAGCCAAAGCCCTTTGTAAGACTTGGTTGATATTTAAGAACTCATAAACTTCTAGCTTTTCTCTAATGGGAGTTCTCAAACCACTCAGCACTAGGTCTGCCAAGTCTCTCTCGGTTATCACCAAACTAAAACACCGGTTTTTTGTTTCTCTGAATCTCTAAAACATCGATGTTAGATGTGATAACTTGAGTTCATTGTCACCTCTATAAAAGTTATTATGAAATTTCTGCTCTAGTTGCGACCAAACCCGAATGGAACCATGTGGTAAAGAAGAAAACCATGAAAATGCAGTACCAGTTAAAGATAAAGGAAACAAACACACTTTCAACTCATTTAGTGAGCCTGCTTCACCTAGTTGTGCTAAGTATTGACTAACATGCTACCATGTGGTTTTTGTGCCCTCTCCATTGAACTTAACAAAATCTGGAATCTTATATCCCGGAGGGCACTAGATGGCATCAAAGTACTCGGGGTACGGCTTTTGGTAAATCTGATTCCGAGGTAACTCAACTCCAAAATTCTCTCTAAGCATCTTAGCCATCTCCTCTCTAAGATTAGCTAGACCAACATCCGTAGTGGACGATGAAGCTTGTGGCAGTGACATAGGAAGAGTATGGTTACTAGCTGTAGGTAGGAATTGTCGCATGTATGTTGACCCATAATTTGGTAGTGGTCGAGTGGTTGTAGCTGTAGGTAGAGTTTGGTTAGGCGTTGCCACCGAACCTGTCATGCTCATAATAGGATTAATGGGTGTAGCCACAATCTGATTTGTTTGGGTACGATAATAAGTCATCGGCACAGGAGGCGTCGATGCAATAGGTAAAGCCATATTAGGGTTTTGCACACTAGCAGCTACACCATTATTACCACTAGACGATTGAGATATATTCTTCTGAGCATTAGTATTTTCTATAAAAGTTTGATAGACTAGATTGTTACCATTAGCAATACGACTTTCAATCTCAGCCCACTGCTTAGGAGAAAAGGCAGTACTTACAGAGGGTTTAACCTGTTCAGTTTGAAGAGGAGGGAACTTGATTTCTTCAATCGGAGTGATGTTGCCTTGGCGATCTTACTTGAATTTTGCAAAGAACTCGTGCAGGTCCTTCTCCTCGCACGCCTTCTTGTACTCCTCATAGACTTGGCGATGATCGGCCGATATCTCATCAAGGCTGGGCTTAATGATGTTATCGGCGTCTACCTCAGATGGCTTGGGAAGATCGGACATGGTGGATGATGATGATTGATCTTAGATCCCCAATGGAGTCGCCAAAAAGTGTGTTGACACATGAACAAGTCACGTGTACCCTCGATGCTGGGGGTGATGCACCGCAGCTCACGTCGAAGGAGACCCGACCGACAGTGCAATACGCAAGACAGTCGACGGACGCTTTTGCAGACCCGAAAACCCTACACCCCCGGGAGGGACCCCGTCAGGGAGTGCGGCGGCTATGGGCTGCCCTAGGTCGATTCGCTCGCCCCTAGAGCCTCGGGATTCGCAGTTCTCAAACACGAAGAACAACGAAGAATGAGAGAGAAAAACGGTGGAGAGATAAAACGTAGATGAAAAAGTAGTATATTGATTTGTTTGATTGTGTGTTGTTCAATCGGCCATCACCCCCAACATATATAAGAGGCGGCTGGACTTACTGTACAAGCAAAGGATTCATCTAGGCTTTCCTTACAAAAAATTGCATCAATTCACGTCCTAGAGTCCTAGTTCTATTCCAACTCGGATTCAGTCTGAATCTGGCCCAACTTTTGTCTTCCTCCTTGCGCGGGCCGCCGAGCTTTCATATGACCTCCGATCAAGACGGCCCAAACATGAAACTTGTGCGCCTCGACGAGACGAACAATCCTTATGTTAACCACTTTTCCAAATAAGACCATCTTCAATATTCTACGAAGCCATCTTTAATATCCAGTCGGACTCGGTCATGTAACGGACGGGATTGTCCGAGTCTCGTAGTGAACTTACAGGCCGTATACTATCTCATATGATAATGACTCCAAAACCAAAGTTCACCGTTTTGACGATGCGCACAACTTCCTTGTTGATCACTTTTCCATCCGAGGTCATCTGGATTACCTTTCGGGCACATCTTCAGTTTCACTCGGATCCGAGCTCATCCACTCGGATATTAGAGTTTTTCATCCGATTGGACGTTTTCACTCGGATGTTAGAGTCTTTCACTCGGAAGACAATCTTTCACTCGGATGACTATAATTTCACTCGGAAGACAATCTTTCACTCGGATGACTATATTTCGCTCGGAAGGCAATATCTTACTCGAACGTCAAGTTTTCATTCCGATGGTAATCTTTTCACTCGGAAGAACTTCACTCGGATGATAATTTCACTCGAATTACTATATTTTCACTCGGAAGCCAATCTTTTACTCGATCAATAAATTTTTCACTCGACCTTTTACTCGATCGGTAGGTTTTCACTCGGATGGTAAACTTTCCACTCGGATTTCCCTACTGAAAACACAGCTTGATCTTGATTTGCCTCTACAGGTTGCATACGACCTCGGATTGAGACAAATTTTATATGAAAAGCGATCGGCTCGATGAGACAAAACTTTTTCGTGTTGAAGGTTTTTGATTCAAGGCCGTCTTGATGGCCAAATTACTCGCGCAACCTATCAGACAAGTGTGTGGCACCTCGCGCCATATTTCCGTTGAGGTTCGGTCTGCAGTGTATTGCTTCTAACTTTTGCATATGAACTCGGATTGAGATGATTTATATATCACAATCGATTGCCTCGATGAGACGAAGACAATTCCTTAATAGTGCTCCTTCATCCGAGGTCATCTTGAAGACGTGATTGGCCAAAACCACTCGGAACATTGAATTATGCCACTCGGAGTATAGTTTCGGTCCGTAAGATAAAGTCGAATGAATATAACCGAAACATCAAAGTGGTTCCACTCGGCGACATGAATCTTTTCATGCTGAAAACCCGTTCACTCGAGACCATCTTCATTGCAATCTCTATCTTGCCAAAATCAGGTGTCAACAGCTGTGTCCTACAAAATACTGAAGACATGTGTTCAATGCAAAGCATGAAAACCGCGATGCGCCAAAGAGGCTCACCGCCGATGAGTTGCAAGTGGAATTGAGAAGGTCAGGCATATTATACTAGGAAACCATCCTGATAATGGTAGCGGGAAAAGGAAGCATGGCAAGGCAGAAGAGAGATTATTGTTTACCCGCAGGTCCACTTTGCGGGACTTGGAGTATCGGAAAGATTTGAATCTGCCGCATAATCTTGATGTGATGCACATCGAGAAAAATATATGTGACAACATTGTCGACACACTTCTTAATATTGAAGGCATGACAAAAGATACCTAAAAATCTAGGATTGATTTGACACACCTGGGTATCAGAAAGGATTTACAGGTGCAAGATGAAGGTAAACCACGGGATATGGCACCAGCTGTGTACGTCTTGGACAAGGCAAAAAGAAAAGAATTCTGCGAGGTCCTGTCACGTGTGAGATTCCCACATGGATTTGCTTCCAACCCTGAAAGGAGAGTCAGTGCAGATGGAAACAAGGTACAAGGGTTGAAAAATCATGACTGCCACGTCCTACTTCAAAGGGTTTTACGTGTTATCCTTAGAGGATTGGGCCGCCCTGACTTATATAGAGCAGTTGCAGAGTTGGGATAATTCTTCAGGGAACTCTGCAGTAGAAATATCAGGGTAGATGCTTTGGAGCGTCTTAGGGACAAGATACCAACTATCCTATGCGACCTTGAGAAGATATATCCTCCAGCCTTCTTTGATGTGATGGTGCATTTGGCTGTTCATCTACCTGATGAGGCACTACTTAGAGGTCCAGTACAGTATGGCTGGATGTACACTATTGAAAGGCGGCTCGGCACTTTCAAGGGCTATGTTAGGAACAAAGCTAGACCCAAGGGTTCCATTGCAGAGGCCTACATTGCTACAGAAGCGTTGACATTCTGCTCAAAATACATTGAAACAGCTGATCAACTTAGCAAAGAGGTGGGTGAAGACAATCCCGGGCTCAATGTTTTAGATTATTCTGTTCGAGTTACAGGGAAGATTCGACAAGAGGACAAACCTAAAGATTTGGACAAAATGGTTTGGTATGTGTTGAATAACTGTCTTGAGTTTCTACCTTATATCAAGTAAGTGCTAAATACTACAGATTATACATCCTAATATACTAAACTTGCAGCACATTCTTATATATTTACATGTTTGACGCGATCACTATGTTGTGCGGCATCTACAAAAAGGAGTTACTGCCACAAAATCCAAGAAACATTGACAAACTGGTTATGGCAGGATTTGCGAAATGGTTCAAGAGCCATGTAAGCTTTTGAATTGCACTGTCAGTTTTTTTAATATATTGAGTACATAAGATGATCAGCTTGTCTATTTTCTAACCATAGGTTAAGAAGATGCGGGAGGATGGGCAGGCAGTTGATGATGCCCTTTACGCACTAGCAATGGGTCCTGATACTCGGGTAAGACATTATGAATCTTGTGTTGTTGGAGATGTGCGCTACAACACCCTAGCACGCGACGAAGGCAGGAAGACACAAAACAGTGCCATCATGAGCATGGATACATATGGCATAGAGACAACTGAAATGTATGCTAACATAACAGACATTGTTCAGTTGCAGTATATCTCCAGTTTCGAGGATCATCGGTGTGTGGTTCTGTTGTGCTGTCGTTGGTATAACCTGTTTTCCAGGATCGTAAAACCCAGAGCTGATGATTATTTCAAATCCATCAATGTCAAGGCGGCGTACCAGACCAACGAGCCTTTTATTTTGGAAAATCAAGCAACACAGATATTTTTCTTGGAAGACACATTTGCATGTAGCGATGACTCGAGAGTATTGCAAAGATTTGAGCAGAGGAATTCGTTTAATGAAGTTGCACGACAAGATGATGCTTACACTGCTCCTAATGTACAAGATTCCACAGATATTGCTAATATCTTTGAGAACCATCACGTCAATGACGCTGGCGAAAAGATTGCGTGTCATGCTGTGGACATACAAGAGCTGATCAACAAGAAGCCAATGTTCGAGGACATTGAGGATGAAGAAGAAGATGACACTCTGGGCAATTACGATTTAGACTGCTACACATGGCGAATATGTTGACGCTGCTGCTGCGGATGATGATTAGATTGCTTTTGTCATATTTGCCTATCAGAAGACGTTTTTTTATCTACTATGTGAAATTGTGTTTGCTATGACAACTGAAACCTGATGAACGTGTTGTTTAGTATTTTGCTATGAGAACATCACTTGTTATGTATGTTCATTTGTGTTTGGTGATTGTATGATGACTAAAACATGATGACATTGTTGTTTAGTTGTACTCATATTTGGCTGTGAAACTTGAATTTGATGACATAGTTTTCTGTTGGACTGCAATTTGCTCGACGTCTTCGAATGGGAACAAAGCTGACCTGACAGGGCCTCTGCTAATTTATTTATTTATTACCAAAAGGGCCTACGTTATTTATTTATGAGCAAAAGGGGATACCCCCGATTTCTATTAATAGAAATCATTATATGTTCACAACACTATTCCCAGCCCGCTACACATGTTCTATTCATTACTAGTTTCAGCAAAGTGCTCATGTCATAGCTACTGAATACATCACGAGTGCTACATACACTACAAATAAAGAGACAATCATCCTACAGAGCACATCGATTTTGCCCATTATCTTCACAGGTTCTTTCATCTCCTCGTTGCTATCAAGGCCGTTCGTCAGCTGTTGCTTGGCCATGATCAGAGGAACTACATCTTTAACCTTCTACTCTGCATCTTCCTCTTCTGTCGTTCCTTCAGTTACTTGTCCAACACCCCAACCTGCTAGTATTGGGATTCCTCGGCTAACCAAATAATCAGCATAGTTGCGTTCCCCCACATCAGCAACTTCCCAGAAATACAAATCACACAAATCTTCCCTTTTCTGCATGAATCAAATTGGAAGATCATCAACCAAACTATTAACAATATCAGCAACTGAAAGAAGCAGAACAACACTTAAACATATTATTACCCCATGATTCAGGCATTTGTAGAAGACTCGGCCAGGGTTGAGGATTGTGGTTGAGACGCGACGGATGACTCTGCATGATTTGTAGCAGTGGCACCACACCAACGTCAGGGGTTGCGATGAGCAACCGGCTGCGGTGCATGTGCCAGCGGGGGTGTGATGAGACCCACAGGAGATGGTATGGGTGGCGACTTGGCGCATATTTGTTGCCTGCTGAAGAGCAGGTGGACGAGCAGCTAGCGGACATGGTTGCTGCGGCCAGAGCTTCTGATGCTAGGCAGAGTAAGTAGAGAAGAGGAGAAGTGATTGTTGGATATGTCAGTTTCATTATTTGCAGAGTAGCATAGCACCATATATAGTCATAGTCTAAGTTTGGATTCGAACCAGCTACAGGAGCAC
This sequence comes from Triticum urartu, assembly GCF_003073215.2. Taxonomy (NCBI): domain Eukaryota; kingdom Viridiplantae; phylum Streptophyta; class Magnoliopsida; order Poales; family Poaceae; genus Triticum; species Triticum urartu. The sequence continues at coordinate 153,573,117 of NC_053027.1, forward strand.
GTCTCTCTTTTTCTGAAAACTCAGCAACGTATCTTTACTGGTACACTAGCTTGTTCTGTACGCCTTCTCAAGTCTTTGGTTTTCTTTCTTTTTTTGCAAGGAAGGAAGGAGGACAAAATTGAGATTTCCTGGGACTCGAACCCAAACCTCTTGGTTGAAAACCAAGGGTGCTAGTCACTTATGAGGCGAACATTCGCTAAAAGGAGGATGGTAGACGAACGCATTTTCCTCACAGTTTTAGTTGCGACGCAAGATCGAACGGTCGCAGTTTCGGGAATGTTATCAGGTGAACGAGCCCAGTTTTTCTTTTCTTCCTATATATAAAAAGTATGCTACTTGGTGTCATCTTAGTCAAGAAACGATTGTGTCAACTACCGCCGGCGGGACCGCCTGCTTGCGCCTCGCACGGCTAGTTGTGCTGCCACGACGCATCGTGGCCATGGCGCATCCTAAAACTCTATGCATCTTCCGCGGCTCCAGTTTGTTCCCGTCCGAGGTCTCACCATCGTCCTCTGCCTTGGTTCGCTCGCCGCGGCGTCGCCCTTCGGTGTTGTCAACATGGTCAACAACAGAGAGGAATACGGAGATGACTGTACATGGTGAGGATGACTGTAGGGACCCAGAAGCGCGCGCAGTAATTTTGTTTTTTCAGGACGGAGAAGGGTATCAACTGGGTTGTTCGGGAGCTATGGCCCGTCTAGCACATGACCAGCCCAGTTTTTTTTCTTTTTGAAAATGGCTAGCCCAACTATTTTGTTTTTTTGCGGAATAACCAACGTAGGCCTAATTGTTTTTCTACGCCCTGTTGGGCCAGAAATCTTTCAAGACGAGGAGGGATGCATTTTTGCCCAGAAAATGGGCTATAAGTAATAAAAAATGGGCTATAAGTAATAAAAAATGGGCTATAAGTAATATTAAATGGGTTGTAAAATGAAAAAATATAGCAAACAGGCAATTAGTCCCAAAATTCTTTTTTCTTTCGGATTTTGATATTTTAAATTTCATTGTTTTTGTGGGGGTAAAATTTCATTGGATTTAAATTAAGGTATGTTTAGTTTTTAAATTAATTTGAATCTGGCTAGAAATTTCGGGTTGTATGCTGTTTGGGACAGATTTGGAGGCTGACTTGTGGGTCCACTAGGTTGACGTGTACAAAAGGCTTTGTCAACTTAGTCCACAAACAATTCTAGTAGCAGTGACCGTTGGATGTTCCAACGGCCGTGCTACTTCTTCAATATCTAATCTTCTTGCTTCAGTCGCCCAAACCAGCGCCGGTGGGACTGCCTGCTCCCGCGTCCCGTGGCCGGCTGTGCTACCGCACAGGCCGCACCACCCCACCCTACTCCATTGCTGGCTAGTCCATTCCTCTACTCACCCGCGCCTTCTGCTATTTTCCAGCGACGGCAGTCGACCAGTAAACCCTCGTACTCCCCATCGCGTGGGCAACCACTACCGAGTCTTCCCCGGTTTCGTGTCGTTCCCTTCCTAGGCATCGCCGTCGTCCACCGCCCTGGTGCTCTTGGCGCGCCGTGGTCAATGTGGTCAATGAACGACATCCATCGGACATGGACTGTATGTGGAGAGGCTGACAGCTGGGTCCATGGCCGCACACAAGGAAATGCCTCCTTCTTACACGAAAAATAATGATTCCTCCACCTGACATCTGGGACACATCGGAAGGGCCTCTGTATTTCATGAAAAAAAGTTCCCCCTGCTGACAGGTCGGACCCACCATCTATATCTTCGCATGCAAGGAAGTGCCTCCTTATTACGCACAAAAAATGAATACTCCCCCTGCTAGCTGGGACCCCGCATAGTGGGAGGCTGACATGTGGGCCCACTAAGTTGACGGGGATGGAGGGCTTTGTCAACTTAGTCAATATGAACGATTCTAGCTCCAGTGACCGTACGATGTCCATCCAACGGCCGTAGTGCTTCTTCAACCTCTGGTCTTCTTGCTCCAGCCGCCCAAAGCAGCACCGGTCGTGCCGCCTGCTCTTGCCTCCTGTGGCCGGCTGTGCTACCGCGGAGGCCTCACCGCCCCTACTACTCCCACTGCTGGCCAGGCCCTATGGCAACGGTAGCCTCACACCGCAGCCGAACCAGTGAACCCTCATACTCCTCTTCGTGTGGGCATCCACTGTCGCGTCTTCCCCGGCTCCGCGTTATCCCCTTCCTAGGCCTCGCCGTCGTCCACCGCCTTGGTGCTCTCGGCGCGGCGTGGTCAATGTGGTCAACCAACTACTTCCATCGGAAGAGTACTTTACGTGGAGAGCCTGACAGCTGGGTCCACGGCCGCAGCAATGAAGTGCCTCCTTATTACGCGCAAAATAATGATTCCTCCACCAGAAAGTAGGGACCCACCGGACGGGCCACCGTATATCACAAAAACAACGTTTCCCCCCTGACTGCTAGGACCCACCAGCTACATCTTCGCACACAAGGAAGTGTCTGACAGTCGGGACCCACCCGGTCGAAGCGTACGTAGCGTTGTCATTCTGGCCACGAACGTGTACATACATACGATCGGTCTGTCTACAGGCTATAGCGAAGAACCGTGGCCGTGCAAGGAAGGGCACATGTCGTAGTAGAGGCGCACACGTGTCGTAGTAGAGGTGCGCACGTAGCATGTACACGTATGTACAACGGCCAGGGTGCAAGAAAGTAAATACGGCCACATAAGTACATACGGGCGGGGTCTCGAATGCCTACTCGCGCATACGTACGGCCAGGGCTCATGTACATGGCTGGGTCGAAACGGAGAAACGGCGTCGTCGTCGTGTTCATGGGTTGCCAACCGGCTGGGTCCAAACAGAATGCATCGTCATGTTCATCGGGAGCCAACCGGCTTGGACGGAACAACCAATGGAAGGCCTGGCGTACAGCAGAACGGAGGAAACGGCCTTGTCTTCACCGGCCACGGTCGAAACAGGATCCTATTCATCGGGAGGGGTCTGGCATACCGGAAAGCGGAGGAAACGAACTTCTCTTGGACCTCCTATGGTCGAAACGGGGTCCTGTTGACCGGGAGGGGTGTGGCGTACCGCAAAACAGAGAAAACGGACTTCTCTTGGAGTGCTAGAGTCGAAACGGGGGTCGTGTTCATCAGGAGGCGTGTGGCGTACCGCAAAACGGGACTCCATGGGGTACTGTTCATCTCCACCGTCGACCTCCTCCAGTCTCCATGGGCTACTGTTCATCCACCGCTGACCTCCTCCAGCCTCCACCTGCGACTATTCATCCACGGGCTCCTGTTCATCCAGCCTCCATCGCACGCTCCTCCACCGGCTACTATTCAACCAGCCCTCTCCACGGTGGTCCCGTGCAACCACCCCTCCATTGGCTACTATTCATCCAGCCCTCCACCGGCTACTATTCAACCAGCCCTCCACCGGCTACTGTTCATCCAGCCCTCCACGGGGTCCTGTTCATCCACCGATTCGATCGATCGGGGTACTATTCATCCAGCGGCAACGGCCTCTACTACCACCGGTTCCTGTTCATCCAACCCCCACTGGGAACTGTTCATCCAAACCCCCCCAACAACACTCACTGTTCATCCAGAGGCAGCATCGATCGGCTTCAATTAGCAGCAGTAGCAAAGAAATCGTTCGATCGGGTTCAGTTAACAGCCATCGATCGATCGCTCGGGTTCAATAACGCGTAGCCTGTAGTGCAATCTCTTGGGTTCAATTAGAGCCCAACGCCTTGCTCGGGTTCAGTTAGAGCCCAACACCTCGCACACACACGCGTACGTACGAGAGAAACGTGCATTGCTTGGCCCCCAACGAGCCACTGTAACTGGGAACTCCCCGATATTTTCCTCGCCCTCACTGCTACCATGGTTTTTTACGTCATGGATGGCCCAAAGAATGTCATGCAGCTGCGTCTCTGGCCCGCCCAGGACGAAAAGCACATTTACTGTCATGATTTTTTTCATATAAGTAGGACCCCACCACATCTATGATGATATCGGGTTTTGTTAGAAGTGTCATAAGTATGACATAATTTTTTCCGTTCGGCCCAAAATGTCACAGATGTGTCTTTTTTTGTAGTGCTTGTAGGATCCAACAGCCTAAGAACTCTGTTTTCCTAGTGCGTATATTCATGTCATCCGCCTCATAGCGAGTGACATGTACAACCACACAATCCTTGTCTGCATCAGGGCTCTAATTGAAACAGAAACAAATTCTGAATTACTTTCCAGTATAAGAGACACAAGTTATTTAAACCACTATGTATAGCATGGCATCGAAGCTAATAGAATTTTGCATTATTCATCACCACATACTTAGATGAAAAACCATAATCGAGATCGGCAAAGAAGAAAATCACCTTGGGTAGCTCGGCAGGGGGGGCACATCCTCGAAGGGGGAAAACTGCTCCTGCAGTACCACATGGGCTGTAACCTCAGACTCGGTGGTTGGCTCCATCTTCTTTGAGCTCTCTATCTCGTGGGGATCAACCTCCTGCATCTGCTCCAATATTGGCACATCTTTGCCTGGTGCTCGGTCCATCATGAAACTGACGAATGCTAGGAGACCACTGAAAGGAAAACACAATCACAATGACAATGAAACAAAAAAGAGAGTGAGGATCGGTTACTGCTTTGCAAAAGTTCTTTTTTTTCTCTGAACGAAAATATACCAATATCACAGATCTGCTTACCTTCCCTTCGTTGGGAGAGAAGAACAGTGGCAGATGCGAGTGTTGGCTTTCTTGAAGACGGTGAGGGAGAAGGGGGTTCAACGAAGAGTGACATGATGGTTGCTTTGTCCGTCAAACTTAGACTGCGAGGAGGTGGGATTTTGTGATACGACGACTTGTTACTGTCGCGCTACGACCGGGGTGACTCTCCGCCTGCATATTGCCTTCTAATTTGGTGGATGGCATTTAGGCCCATGCACGGCATGGCCTGCATGTCGGTGAACAAAAGTAAACGACATTCAGTAGAGGGAGACGTTTCGATGACCTAGGAGGACCCAGAAGCGGTAGCGTATCCACTGTACTAGTAGTAATTGTTTTTCTGGTAGCTGTAGAGTGTCTCCACTATACTAGTAGTAATTGTTTCTCTAGGCCCAAGACAAAACAACCCATCCACCCTAGTAAATAATAAAATCAATTCAAAAGCCCATATATTTACTTAATGAGAGGCGCTACCCACACCCAGCACACCGCCCCCCAAAAAAACCTGGGTGCTCTTCTTCCTCCTCACTCCCACCCACCTCACGTCAGCTCGCTCCACTCATACCCCCAAATTCCTCACCTCACTCCTATAGAAAACCCCAGCTCCCCTTCTTCCTCACTAATATAGAAAAACCCCAGCTCCCCTTCTTGTTCACTCGCACTACAACTAGGCTCGTCATTCGTTACTCTGCTCAAATCCATGAGCGCGACGTGACGCCATCGAGGAAAATAGAGTCGGCTGACCCCAGCGCCAAGAAGATGAGGCTCCCGCCAGCGGCGACACCTGTTGTAGATCCCAAACCCGGCAGCGTGGTTAGAAGCGGTGACCCCACCCCCACCGGATCCTAGGAACCCGTATAATCTTGGGTGGACCGCATCAATGATCTCCCGGACGCCCTCCTTGGGGAGATGATCTCGCTTCTCCCCACCAAGGATTGCTGCCGCACCCAAGTCCTCACAATTCGATGGCACCCTCTATGGCGCGCCGTGCCCCTTAATCTCAACTATTGTCAGCTATCATCTTCAATGATTTTGAAATCCCCAGAGCCATCATCTCCTCCCACCAGGGCTCCGTTCAAAGCCTCTACATGCCGTCATGCTACCTGAGCAAGCATACCATGCCCTGCATGGTGGACGCCTGGCTGAAATCCCCTGAATTCACAAAACTACAGCTGCTTGAGTTCTACTATTCCCCTGGAAATCACCTATCAGATACCGAACGCCATCTACCTGTGCCCTCAGCACCGATGTCCATCTCGCTGTTTTCCTCCTCTCTCCACACCGCCACCTTTGCGTTGTGTGACCTACCAGACAATCTGGTACTAAACCTTCGACCCCCATTTCTCAAGAAACTTTCACTTGTGCGGGTTCGTATATTGGAGGCCTCATTGCATAGCATCATCCACTCCAGTTGCCCTGCCCTGGAGTGCTTGGTGTTTGTTTTCACAGTTACAATCGGTTGTCTCCAAATAAAGTCGCCTAACCTTGTAAGAATTGGAATTTATTTTGACGGAAGGCACCTCATCATCTAAGATGCCACTTCACTTCAAAGCTTGATCCTTGATTCTAGTTATTCATTGTCACAAATAACCATCATCTCTGCGCCTAAACTGGAGACCTTGGGTGTAATACATGATCTCTGTGCTCATTTCAAGATGGTGTTTGGCTCCATAGTTCTTCAGGTACTTTATATTATCATCTACACTTGTAACCATAAGCTGCATTTTAAATTTCTGCGCATAAGTTATATATCATCTCAGAGTACACATTTTGTACTAATATTATATTCTATGCTCAATGAAGAGTTTCTCCATGGATAGCCTATGAATGGTGTTGGGGATATAACTATTAGGTGTGACCTGCCCAGTAGGGGCCGGGTCATCCCTATGGCGATTAATCTCAATGAAGCCCAAGAGCATATGGCGGTTCATAGAGGGCCCAAACCCGAAGGCGGCTTAAAGCCCACAAATATAAACCGCCATGTATGTAGACTTGTTTTGTAAGGTAGGAAAGAAAGGTCACCGACCCGGATACGTTGTATAAGTCGGTCGGGACTCTATAGGCCACACGGCGTCAACCCGTGTATATAAGGGGACAACCAAGTGGCGGCTTAGGACAAGAAAGAAGAGATCGAGAGCCGGGTCAAGCGTATTTTCTCCCTGCTCATCGAAACCCTAACAATACCACCTACAACTGGATTAGGCTTTTACCTTCACCATAAGGGGCCGAACCAGTATAAACTCCTCGTGTCCTTTGTCCCGATTAACCCCTTTAAGCTAACCTCATCGCGATGGCTCCACGATTAAGTACTCACACTAGGACATCTGCCATGACAATTCCACGACAGTTGGCGCCCACCGTGGGGCTATCGCATGATCGTTTCAAGTTCTTAGAGGGCAACTTCGAAGGGGTCAAGGGATACACTGTGGGCCGGATGACCAAGAGGCATCACGGCAAGCTCTACATCGACGACACAGGCTGGGGCCCTGAGGCCGGTTCAATTGAGTACGGGTACCGGGTCCCCTTCGGCGGAATTCACGTCTTCATCGGCAAGATCGGCGAACCGGGCCCTCAGCCGGACATCTGCACCGACATCATCGACACGGCTCAGCGTGCGAGACCCGCCCGGGTTCAGCCCGCCATGAATCGTGCCTTCGTGGGATTTATCCATGCAGCGGAATCTGAGGATAGATCGGCATCTGGAGGCGAGACCGTCGATGGCGAGTCATCCACCGGTGAGACCGAGTCATTGTACCAACTGCAAGACGGCCGGCTTGGGGGCTATTTCGATGGAGACAGTATTTCAGACCCCTGTGAGCCGCTGAACCGGGTTGCAATCTTCATGGCCGGTACACAGCCCATGCAACACTCATCAACAGCGACAGAGCTGATTTCTGGGTCAGCAACAGCAGCGGCTGTCGGGGCAGGAGTCCCTGAGCGCCCGTCGGCTCAGGTTTAATCGACTTACTCGACAAGCTGACCGCGTTGTTAACAGCGGGGGTTAACCCGCTGGATCAAGATCAGCATAACGCGGCGGTCGTGAAGTTGCGTGACGAGATAGCACAGGCCAAAGACGAGTTAAACAAAGAGAACACCAGGATGGCCGAGGAACGGGCTGCTTTGGATGCTCAGGCGAAATGAATTCGGTCATAGTCTTACCGGCTCATGTTAGATCAGAATGCTTCAAATGAAGTTATGAGGAGGAGACATCAGACTCATCTGCCGTCGGTTTATGAGGCAAGAAATCTCTTTAACACGCCAGGAGCAGGAACCAGTGACCCGGCAGTAGTAAACCGGGTCGAAGCACCTGGGATGGGTATGCCGGTTAAACCACGCACAATAGACCTGCCTCATCAGAACAATAACCCACCGCAGCACGTGCCAACGCCACCGGGTCATTATTCTAACCCTTTGGATAACATGATCGCTGTGGCGTCACGTTTGGCGGCTGTCCCAGTTGATGGTGAGTCACCGACAACGGTTGAGACGCGGAGGGCTAGAGAGCTTCTTCAGACAGCACTGACTCAGCAGCAGGCTTATTATTACAGTCATGACAGGATTCATTCCACCCCTCGCCCGAGTCAGAGTTACAACAGATGTATTGGTGAGCCGACGGTGTCAAGCAGTGGACGGAACCATAACCCGCCCCATGGACATAACCCGGCGGGCGGTGGCACTGATGCTCAGAATGTGGTGGATCAGGGAAGAGCCCGTCGAGAGGCCAAGTTAGTGGCACATTATGCGGCCCGTCAATCTAATCCGGTTCGTCCAACCACCTCTGTGGAGCCAGGTGTAACCTTTAGAAATTTGGGTTTGCCATGCTTAGTACCGGATCTGCATAATGAGCGCCCGCCCAAGGATTTCAAAGGTCCTCGCAAGGTGCCTAACTATATAACCGATTTAAGTCCTGAGGCATGGATTGAGAGTTATGAGATGGCCATGGAATTGTTAGATGCCAGTGAGGCTGCATGTGCTAAATATTTCCCCCTGATGTTGGAGGGAACGGCCCGTACTTGGTTGAAGGGGCTCCCTGCTAATTCCATCGGGTCATGGGCCGAGTTAAAGGGCCGATTCATCCAGAACTTCCAGGATACATGTAAACAACCCATGTCAATTGTGGATCTAGCCTCCTGTGTTCAAGAAGAAGGTGAGTCAACAACCCATTGGGTGCACCGAGTCTCAACAATCTTGCACTCATCGGATCGCATCAATGCCGACTCAACAGTGTTGATGTTGGAGAACAATTGTCGTTTCATGCCCTTAAAGAGGAAACTAGGGCGGCTCAAACGCCATTGCAATGACATGGGGACGCTCATGGAGGCTCTGGTTAAGTATGCTGACTCTGATAGTACTAAGGACCCCGAGTCTGATGATGAAAAGCCGGGGAAGGGAAGGAAGAGGAACAACGCCAAGGGGCAGCAGCATAACCCGGCAAACCAGGGAGGCAATGATAAGCGCAAGGCTGATAATAGTTTTGACTTTGTGGCTAACACCAATGCATAGAATAATGGTCAGTGTCGAAGGGTAAACCGCCCCCACGGGTCGGAGGATCCGGTATTAATCTTGAATAGATGTTAAATCTGCCCTGCCCAAGACATGGTACGCGAGAAAGACCATCCGGGAACCTCTCGAAGGATTGTCACATTATGAAAGAGTACAAGAATTCCAATCTTTATCAAGAAAGTCATGGGCCAAGTGGCGGTTCTGGATCCAGCTTTCACGGTCCGGGTTATGGCGGTGGCGGTTCTAACTCTGGATTCCAGGGAAATCAAGGTAATCACAGCAATCAGGGTGGTTACAACCAGCAGAGTAATTAGGGGGGTCAACAGCAGCAACAGTCTGGTTATCAGAGCAACCCAAAGTAGTTGAATAGTGGGCAGTATCATGTCTTTACCACTAGCTTGTGTAAGCGTGACCAGAAGCTTCATAGGAGGTCAGTCAATGCTGTTGAGCCGATGGTTCCTATGTATCTGCATTGGTCTGAGCAGCCCATCGTGTGGAGTCAGGAAGATCACCCGCCCCGGGTTGATAATCCGGGTCATTTTGCTTGGGTGGTCGCACCTTAGGTCGGAGGGTATAAGTTTGCCAAAGTACTCATGGACGGAGGGAGCAGCATCAATATCCTTTATTATGAAACTTTCTGTTGCATGGGATTGACTGGTAAAAATCTTAAGCCGTCAAACACTGTTTTCCATGGCGTGGTGCCTGGTAAGTCAGCATATCCAGTTGGTAAGATAGCTCTGGAAGTTGTTTTTGGAGATGATGATGTCTCTAGGTCAGATACGTTGACGTTTGAAGTGGTCAAGATCCACAGCCCATATCATGCTCTGTTTGGACAGCCGGCTTATGCCAAGTTTATGGTGCGGCCGTGTTACGTGTATCTATATCTCAAGATGCCGGGTCACAAGGGAACCATCATAGTTCATGGGAGCCGTAAGGTAGCTCTAGAATGCGAAGAAGGGGAAGCGGCTTATGCTGAGTCGGTTTGTGCAACGAAGGAGTTAAAATTTTACAAGGACAATGTTGATCTGGCAGATATGACATCATTGAAAAAGCCAACTACAGAGCATGATCTGGTTTTAAAGGTTAAATCAACAGATGATACCAAGATGGTTGATTTTGTTCCTGGTGATTCATCCAAGCAGTTCGGCATCAGTGTTAATCTGGATCCGAAATAGGAAAGCACGCTCATCGAGTTCATCCATGAGAACCGGGACATCTTTGCATGGAAGCCTTCAGACATGCCGGGTGTACCGAGAGAACTCGCTGAGCACATGCTTAACATTGATCCAAAGTTTAAGCCGGTCAAACAGTTTCTTTGCCGTTTTAATGAGGAGAGACGGAAGGCCATCGGAGAGGAAGTAGCCTGGCTCTTGGCAGCTGGGTTTATCGTTGAAGTTTTCCATCCTGAGTGGTTGGCTAACCCGGTGCTGGTACTTAAGAAGAATGGCACATGGCGTATGTGTGTGGACTACACGGATTTAAACAAGGCTTGTCCAGCTGATCTTTTTGCTCTCCCTCGTATTGATCAGATTATTGATGCTACGGCGGGTTGTGCGCATTTGAGTTTTTTGGATGCTTATTCTGGTTATCATCAGATCAAGATGGCAGTTAAGGACTAGGAGAAGACAGCTTTCATAACTTCCTTTGGAGCCTTCTGCTATGTGTCTATGCCTTTTGGGCTCAAGGGTGCCCATGCGACTTATCAGAGATGTGTGCAAAATTGCCTTCATAATCAAATTGGGCGTAATGTTTATGCTTAGGTGGATGATATTGTGGTGAAACCTAGAGAGAAAGAGACATTGATAGATGATTTGGAGGAAACCTTTGATAATCTCCGGGTTTATAAAATGATGCTTAACCCGGCCAAGTGTGTTTTTGGTGTACCGGCCGGCAAGCTCTTGGGTTTTTTGGTGTCTAACAGAGGCATTGAAGCTAATCCGGAGAAGATCAAAGCCATCACTTCTCTAGCTAACCCGGCGTGTGTCAATGATGTGCAACATTTGGCGGGTCATATTGCGGCTTTAAGCCGGTTCATAAGCCGGTTACAAGAGAAGGCCATCCCTCTGTATCAGATGATGAAAAAGACGGATAATTTTGTCTGGAGTGGTGCTGCTAATGCAGTGTTTGAGGAATTAAAGAAACAACTGGCTGAGCCACCTGTGCTTGCTGCCCCTTTTGATAAGGAGCCTTTGTTGTTATATGTGGCTGTGAGTAGCCGGGCTGTCAGTATAGCCATTGTGGTAGAAAGGAAGGAGGCAGTCAAGGAATATCCAGTTCAAACGCTGGTTTACTATATCAGTGAGGTGCTTATTGAGTCCAATCAGAGGTATTCGCACGGGCAGAAGCTTGTATATGGGGTGTTCTTGGCCAGCCGGAAGCTTAAACACTATTTTTGGGTCATCCCATCACTATGGTTAGATCTGCTCCTTTGGGGGATATCTTCCAAAACAGGGAAACAACTGGCCAGGTTGCTAATGGGCTATTGAGCTTGGACCTCACAGGTTAAAATATGTGCCTCGCATGGCCATTAAGTCTCAGGCGCTGGTGATTTCATCAATGATTGGACAGAGCTGTAGATGCCTGAGGAAAAGCTAGATAACACATATTGGACTATTCACTTTGATGGGTCCAGGCAGTTGGAGGGCTCGGGGGCTGTAGTTGTTCTAGCTTCCCCTCGAGATGATAAATTCTGTTATGTTCTCCGTTTGATGTTTCCTTGCACTAACAATGCAGCTGAGTATGAGGCCTTGCTCCACGGTCTTCGGATGGCTAAGGAGATGAATTTAAGCCGGGTTAGGTGCTTTGGCGACTCAGACTTGGTGGCTCAGCAAGTCTCTGGTAATTGGGATTCTAAGGGTCCACTCATGGCAGCTTATTGACAAGAGGTGGACGTTATTGCTGGTCACTTCAATGGATATCAAGTTGAGCACGTTGATCGGAGGAAAAATGAAGCGGCGGATGCTTTAAGCCGGTTGGGTTCTCAATGTAAACCGGTGTCACCTAATGTTTTTCTTGATGTTTTGCATAACCCGTCGGTCAAGTTACCTACATAGGCGGATTTGGCTATCCCTCACCCGGAGGCTCAGTTGGTGGCAGCTCTTCATGTAATTCCAGACTGGACAGTTCCTTATTTGGCTTATATGACCTAGGGCGAGTTACCTGAGGATGAAACCTTAGCCAGGCAGATAACCCGGCGGTCTAAGTCAATGACAATTGTTAATGGAGAGTTACATCATCGCAGTGTCACAGGAGCATTTCAAAGTTGTGTTTCTCCAGAGGAGGGCTGTGAGATCCTGCATGAGATTCGTGAAGGAGACTGTGGTCATCAGGCCGGTTCAAAATCTCTTGTGGCTAAAGTTTTTCGTCATGGGTTTTATTGGCTAACAGCTCATGCTGATGCAGAGGACCTGGTCAGAAGGTGTGATGGATGTCAGAAATTTTCATGACGAGCTCATGTGCTGGCTCAAGAACTGAGGATGATTCCAATTACTTGGCCTTTTGCAGTTTGGGGGCTTGATATGGTTGGGCCTTTCAAAAGATCTAAGGATAAGAAGACCCACCTTTTGGTGGCAGTCGATAAGTTCACTAAGTGGGTAGAGGCAGAGCCAGTCAATAAGTGTGATGTGACAACGACGGTTCAATTCATGAAGAAGGTGATCTTCCGTTTTGGCTTTCCACATAGCATCATAACAGACAATGTTACTAATCTCTCTAAAGGTGCCATGGAAGAATTTTGTCAATGTGAGCACATCCGGCTTGATGTGTCATCAGTGGCTCACCCCCAATCTAATGGTCAAGCTGAGAGAGCAAATCAAGAGATCCTGAAAGGCATCAAGCCCCGGCTTATAGTTCCCCTACAGAGAACGCCGGGTTGTTAGGTGGAGGAGTTACCTTCCGTATTATGGAGCATCAATACCACCCCTAACAGATCTACGGGATACATGCCTTTCTTCATGGTTTACATAGCAGATGCAATTCTCCCTAGTGGCATCCGTCATGACTCACCTCGTGTGGCGGCTTATGTTGAAGTTGACAATGAAAAAGCACGTCAGGAAGCACTTGGCCTATTGGATGAGGAGCGTGACATCGCGGCGGCTCATTCAGTGATTTACCAGCAAGATCTACGCCGTTACCACAGCCGCCGGGTTAAAACCAGAACTCTCCAAGAAGGCGATCTAGTGCTCCGGCTTATCCAGGATCAGACTGATATGCACAAGTTATCCCCGCCTTGGGAAGGACCCTTTGTGGTTAGCAAGAATCTGAACAATGGGTCATATTACCTTAACGATGTTCGAGACCACAAGGACTCACGCACGTCGGAGGAAGAGACCCGCCAGTCGTGGAATATTGCTCATCTTCGGCCTTACTACACTTGAGCCACTCGCTCTTCCAATGTACATATTTTGACATTGTATATATTATGATCAATATAATAAAGCCAGCATCCCTGTTAAAGCAGGGCCTCTGTCGTTGTTTCTCTTTAAGTAATGAGTTTTTGGTCACATAGGGGCTTCTGCTTTATACAAGCAAAGTTATTATTACCCTTTGATCCGGCTTATAGGCCACAAGAAAACTTGGGGGCTTGCTACCCAGGTTAAAGGGACCGAAGAGAGTCTGTTGCAAAAGCACAACTCAAACATAGGTGCCCCTTGAGCACAACTCAAAATATTGCTTGGGGGCTCTTTTGTTCTAAAGAACAAGAGTTGCTATAACCATTGTAATGGGCTTAAACGCCAGGCTTGGAAGCCAGGTGTATTCACCTAAAACCCCGGGTTATCCTGCCTTTTTAAGTATGTCACTCCGCCTAGGTAATCCTGGAAAGACCCGCCGAACGTCTGACAAGTCAATCTTATGCAGAACCTGAACTTGTCAAAGATAAAACGACGATTGGTTAATGTGAGGTCCATCTTATAAGGTTTGTAAAACAGTTTAACTCAGTGGCCTCGCAGCCCATGAAAAGCCTCGTTTTGGGCCTGGCAGCCCATGAAAAGCCTCGCTTCTCATTTTTTTTATTCAACAGATTCTTTATTTTTGAGGGTTATTTGACAAGATTTATAAAGCTTGATTGTAAATCACCGGTGTTTATTAACCCGGTCTGGCTTTTGACTATAAGTCTCCAATATGAGATAACATCCGGTGTTTATTAACCCGGCCTGGTCTTCGACTATAAGTTGCCAGTATGAAATAAAGATAATATCCGGTGTTTATTAACCCGGTCCGGCTTTGTTCATAAGCCGGCAATCTCTGATAATTACCAGTGTCCAAAATCTTGGGTTATCGCCCTTACTGCACTTGCTTAGTAAACCAACAAGTGCGATCAAATATCACAGGTATGACATATTTTTAATCATATATGGTTATTATTCAGTCCAGGCTCGGTTATCAATTATGATAATTTCTATTGGGGCATTATAACCCGTCCAGCGGTAAACCGCCAGGACACTTTTCATCTGTTGTATGCAGGAACAGACTCAAAATTGATAATATCATAACGCGTATGTGGCATATTTTCGCATAACGGATAAATAGTATCATGAACAGCAAAATATGCATGATGGCATAGCAACATAAGTGTTTAAAGCTAGCCTATTACAAGGCGCTTGGTGCCCACAAGGATAATTGTTTTTAAGTCTTGTAATCAGCAGATGATAAACCAGCCCCGGTTCATGAATCTTGGCCTGGCTGACTTGAGGGTTGTGACTCATCCCTTGTCGGTTCGTCTTCCTCCTCCACTGTCTGGAAGTTGGGTTTCGACCAGTCAAAGCCACGCAAGGCGATGAATTCAGCTTCATCGTCAATCAGATCAGACGGATCAATATCGGGGGCGAAAATGTGCTTATGAATGGGCAGAATTAAGTCCATCACTTTATATGAAGGAGTCTGCATATTCTGATTATCTGCATCATAATTCGGCTGGTACTTGGTGAGGTTGGTCTCTTCAGCAATGATTGTGGCATGCAGATGAATCTCTTTGACACATGCGGCAAAGTCATTTTGGTCAAAAGAGGTTCCATCTTCCTTGAGACTAGGATACCCACTAGCTACGTCTGTCGGGTCTAGTTCTAGTACCCAGGCTTTGGCACGACTTAAGGCTATTATAGCTCTGGTTCTAGCACAAGATCATTTGATTCCTTGAAATCTGGTGGGTAAGATGGACAACTTCATCAAGACATCACTTAAAATATTTGGTCCTTGATTCATTGGCGAAATAGTAGCAAGCGTCCGCTGAGCTCCAGTGTATAATTGCTTGACCAAAGTATAAACCGCCTTGAGTTTCACCAATGTGTCTCGGCTAAGGTTGCTGGTCCTGGGACATGAAACAAAAAGTGCAAAGATTGGTTAAGTGGCGACTTATAGTATGATGACAAATACTTATTCTGAATAAATAACAAGGCGACTTACCAAAGATTGCAGAAACCATCTAAGACACACGGTTCTTTAAACCGGTGAGTTCAGTGGTAACTTCTTCCAGAGACGCCTCTGCTTTCTCAGCAAGTTGAATCAGGGCAGTCTTTTCATTCGCCCAAGCTTCTTTGTCCGGAGTAAAATCGATGTTCAATTTTTCAGCTTCAGACACACTAAACTGAATTTTTGATTCAGCCTTTTTTGTCTTAGTCTCCTGAGCCGCTAGCTGGGCCTTGGCTTCGGACAATTGAGTTTCCAATTCTCTGGTAGCAGGCTGCATATAAGACAAGTTTGTTAAGTTTCATGGCGGATTACAATAATACAAGTCCCAAGTGCTTTGCAAGCAACAACACTAGGCACTTGGGGGCTAATGTCTGTCAACGCAATTTTTAAAAAGAATCGGTTCTTTCTAAAGTCCCAAGTGCTTTGCAGGAAACAACACTTGGCACTTTGGGGCTAATGCACATTGCTTGTTTTCTTTCTAAGGATGAGCCGGGTGTGCTGTTGACAGTCACAACCGACTCATGGGGGCTATGCAGTTAAGTTCTGTTCTTTTACACAATGATTAATAGGACCGGCTCATTCATACTGATTAAGCCAGCCCTTGGGGATTACAGATGCAAAGTTATGCCATCATCAAAACCTGGTTTAAAGTTTTTAAACCGGACTTGGAGGGAGTCTAGAACAGAAGCTTGTAAATATTTCAAGTCTACAAATTATTCAAGTTTCTCATAATTAGAAGACTTGGGGGCTGGCAGGATATATATATGTGTATATATACATGTATGTATAGTGTTACTATTCATCACCCAGTGTGCAGAATAAGTTATTATTCACCCGAGGTAATCTTACGATCATTTCATAATTAAATTACGTTTGTAATTTAAATAGTTACATTTTTATTGATTCAATACATAAAATTTGGCATAAGAAAATAAAAATATAGGTCATAAGACAAGAAAATTTACAGTTTATGTGTATTTTACACTATGTTTTTGCGTTTGTAATTTTACATAACATAAAATATTTTTTACAACGATTATATATTTTCTTACGGTCTCTTTTTACGTCGGAAATAAGACAAAACTTACGGAACGTAAAATTACGAGGCATTGATGGTAAAGTAGAGGGGGGTGAAGATAACTATTCCTCACCCAGGGTGACGAATAGCGCGACCCTATATATATATATATATATATATATATATAAACCGGATGACGTACCTCATACTTATGGTGCATTTGTTTAACCATTTCAATCTCCAAGTCACGGCTGGAATGCACTTGACTGACATAGCCAGATAATACTTCACTAGTACTCAGTTGAGCATAGTGGGAGACATCAAACCTTACTTTCTGTCTTTCCATGACTTCTTGTTTGGCCGAATGTCTCACTAGTATCGTTGGATTCCCAGGCTCAGTAAATGCGGTGCCAGTGATTACAACATCATCAGCCTGAATCTCCGATGGGTTAACTAATCTTGACGGTTCAATACTCGACGAATCGATAGTGGTTTCGTCAACAGATGGCTCAGGTATTTCAGGTTGAGCGTTGAGAGGAGGATCTTCTAGCTTTTCAGGATGTTCTGATGCAATGTTGGCTATTCTGGTTCAGTAGATTTCGGACCGTCGGCCGGCTTTGTGGTTTTTTCTTTCTTGTTGGGTTTTGCTTGACCGCTAAAAAGAATTTGGACAAGTCAGTATAATGATAAAGATATAAAGGTACAAAAGAAAGATATTTATTATTACCCAGGGGCAGTCTTGAAAGCTGGCAGTTGAGTCTGCGATGAGTCGCCAGAGGAGGAATGGGAAATCTCCTGCAAGGATGGAATCAAAATTGAGTGATTAATGAAAGTAACTCGCTGGTAAATACAAGGGTTAAGGTTAAAAAGAACCTCATTTTGGCGTTTCCGAAGAGTGTTCGGTAAGCCGGAGGATAAATCGTCATCTCCACCAGTCCGGGTCTGGCGGCGGCTCTCATGTTGTTGTCGTTTTAAGAGAAAATGAGGATCTAAATAAGCCAAGGGGTGTGAAAACCTTACTTTCTGCGTTACCCGCCGAAGTTTCTGCCTTGGTAAAGGTTCTGAGTCGGAGGAAATAGTAGTTACCTCTTCTTCGACTGCTTGGCTGGCTCCTGTGTCATCCTGGCAATAGTCAATGTCAATAAGGTTGTTAAAAAACAAGCCAAGAGAATCAAGGGCTACCTCCGACTCAGAGGCATCATCCAGCTTTAGCAATTTAGAGGCGCTTGGTTTCTTTCTAGACCTCCTATTGGTCTTTTTGGCGGCTCTCGCAGCAGCTTTAGCCTTTTTGGCGGCCTCATGGTCATATTTGGCTTTCCAGAAGTCAGATTTATCCCGTGGAAGGATAACATATTTTGAGTTCATGCAATGTTTAAGTGCCGAAGGAAAAGAAATCAAAAGATTTACCTCTAGCGCCGGGTTAAGCTTGCCGAAAGGATTCAAACCCACTTTGTTGAGTCTTCATATTTGCTATTTACAAGCGTGGTTGCCATCTCAATGATGCATTCTACAGTCAGTCGAAGAGAGCTATGGCATAAGGGATCATCTATTCCTCAGGTATATGTACACATCAAGCCGGTCGGCGGCTTAAGGGTATGATCCGCCATGCGACCCAGCAACGGATTAAGTCGACTCCAGTTAAGCCGTTTCCTAGCAAGGCTTGAACTTTTCTGATTGTAGGGACAAGTTTCTTGCATTTGGTGACGGAAAGTTTATCAAGGAGTTGGTACTTTGAGTCAAGACGCTCAGGTCGATAACCCGGCAACGGATTTTCATCAGACGACGAGATATCTTTGCAGTAGAACCATGTTTCGTTCCAGTCTTTGGGATGTCTTGGCAGAGCTACTTGAGGGAAGATGGCATCTCGTCTGCGTTGAATTGAAATCCCGCCGAGCTCCAAGCTGGGCCCATTTGTGAACTCGTTCTGCCGGTTCAGGTAGAAATACTCTCTGAAAAGCTCAACACTAGGCTCTTCTTGAAGGTATACCTCACAAAAGACTTGGAAGTTACAAATGTTTGATATGGAATTGGGTCGAATGTCTTGCGGATGGAGTTTGAAGAAGTGTAGGATATCTCTAAAGAATTTAGAGCCGGGTGGTGAGAAACACCAGTTCATATGATCAGTAAATACGATAACTTCACCGTCCTTAGGCTGAGGTTTCTTTTCGCCCGGGTCAGGAATACGGTAATGCATCACTCTTTTATCTGGCAAATATCCAACGGTGACAAAATCCTTCAAGGTGCTCTCAGTGACGATGGAGGGAACCCAGTTGCAGGTCGTGATTGTTTTGGGCGGCATGGTGAAAGAACAACCTAAAAGACAGGAAATAATTTGCCGGCTCAAGATGGTTGATAAAATTGCAAGTTAACAAGTACAATGCATGTTCAGAATGGCGGCTTAAGCAAGGGCTAATGATATATGAAGTAACAATAAGCCGGCAGAATAAGTTGCCATGACTAAAGACATTCAAGATCTACCAAGGCTATAATTTGCTAAGTGTTAGGACAAATAGGTTCCACAGGTTGAGGCTACAAATTCAGATCTACCATTGTTCAGAAAAGAAAATAAACTTGAAACCTATAGAGGCGACAGTGGAAAGGTAGAGGTGCCCTAGAAAAGATCTGTTGCGATGAGGATATATTCTAGTATCAGAAACAGGTGCTAAAACTACTACCGCGCAAAGATTCATGTGTTTTTCGGATCTAATCCATGGATTAAAACAAAGAGAAAGAAGGGCGGCGACGAACACTGACGAACACCGATGAGACCTAGTGGCAGATATATGGCGAAAGAAGGAATGGATGATGTTTGGGCAGCGGTGTGGCACCGCAGTTCTCTGGTCTGATCAGGGTGATGCAGTTGCCGGAGTTGAGGTCGAGGACGAAGGTTGACGGCAGCTGAGCTCGTGCGAGTCGATGCATCGCGAGGAGGAAGAAGGCGAGAAGGGAAAGGAGAAGAATGGAAGGTGACTCCATGGCCCTATTTATAGGTCTGGAAGTACAAACGACGGACGTGGGAATTGAGGAACAGTAAAATGGATATGTGTTGGCACGGGCGCCTCGATCTTCGGAGAGTCAGTAAAGAAAAAGATTTATTAAGATTTGGATTCTATATAATATTAATTGCAGGTGACGTCACGTTGGATTATCGCAACTTTCGGACGTGACGTCATGGCGGGTTACAATACTTCACAATAAGAGGAGGAAGGATTTTTCTAAGTGTTGAAGATTGACATGAACAAGTTCAAATCAACCTGGGGCCTAATGTTGGGGATATAACTATTAGGTATGACCCACCCAGGAGGAGCCGGGTCATCCCTATGGTGATTCATCTCAATGAATGAGGGAGTCCTGGACTAAGGGGTCCTCGGGCATCCGGCCTGTTATCTATGGGCCGGACTGATGGGCTGTGAAGACATGAATGCCGAAGACTATACCCGTGTCCAGATTGGACTATGAAGATTCCTTCTCATGTAACCGACTCTATGTAATTAAACCCTAGTTCCTCCCGATGTCTATATAAACCGGAGGGGTTAGTCCGGAAGGCATATATACTCATTACCATAGTCATTCAGGTTAGACTTCTAGGGTTTAGCCATTATGATCTCATGGTAGGTCAACTCTTGTAATACTCATATTCATCAAGATCAATCAAGCAGGAACTAGGGTATTACCTCCATAGAGAGGGCCCGAACCTGGGTAAACATCATGTCCCCCATCTCATGTTACCATCGATCCTAGACGCACAGTTTGGGACCCCCTACCCGGGATCCACCGGTTTTGACACCGACATTGGTGCTTTCATTGAGAGTCCCATTGTGTCGTCAACGAGAGGTTCGATGGCCCCTCCAATCGTCTATAGTGACGCTGTCCAAGGAGAAACCTTCCTCCCTAGACAAATTTTCGTATTCGGCAGCTTCGTACTGCGGGCCAACTCGCTTGGCCATCTAGAGCAGATTGATAGCTACGCCCCTGGCCACCAGGTCAGATTTGGAAGCTTGAACTACGTCGCGGACATCCGTGGAGACTTGATCTTCAGCGGATTTGAGACCGCAGCGATCGCTCCCCTTTGCCCCGATGAACATGACTTAAATCTGTCATCAGATCACGTCCTGGAGATGGTTCCTGTTACTGCAACGGCCTTAGAACTAAAGCAGATCGTGCCATCCGAGGCCACATAATTCGCGGCGTTGGAGCCGCACACAGACCCGACACCCCGCAATATTTGCGTCCATGGAACCCCGGACTGGTCTCCGGCTATAAGTTCCGGACCGGGTGCGCCGGCGGACACTGAGCTGGATCGGCTATTGATTTCCGAATTTAGCGCCGCAGACATCTTCCAGCACTCACCTTTGGGTGATGTGCTAAACTCTCTAAAGAACTTGTCCTTGGAGAAGGACACACAACCGGACTATGTTCGGTTCAAGCTAGAGGCAGATGACAGGGAATTTTGCTTCCCACCCGCCACCCACTTCATAGCCACGGTCGATAACTTAACCGACGTGCTTGATTACGGCTCCGAAGACATCGACGGTATGGGTGATGATGCTGACAAGGAGCAAGGCCAGGACCCACCATTTACTAGACGTTGGATAGCCACCTCTTCGTACGATGTGTACATGGTCGACACACCTAAAAAAGCTAGCGACGATGAAAAGGGGGATCCGGTTGCGGATAAACCTTCTGAGACACAGTCCAACCGCCGGCGCCCTAAACGCCATTCTAAGCCTCATCGCTCAAAAGATGGCAACACTAGCACCGGAGAAAATAGTACTCCGGGCGCCGCTGAAAACAATGAAGACCTTGTTGGAGCTACATCTGAACAGGAGGAACAAGACAACGGGCAAGATGACCCTGATAAATAGGCCATGCCCAATGACCCGGATGATGATAGTTATCGTCCAGTCTTCGAAGAAGAGGAGAGCCTCGGCAGCGAGGATTTCATCGTGCCTAAGGAACCCCTAGAGCAGGCGCGCTTCAAGCGCCAGCTAATAGCTACTGCCATAAGCCTAAAGAAAAGCAGCAGCAGCTCCAAGTCGATCAAGACCTACTCATCGACAGATGGACCGATGTCCTGGCAGCCGAAGAATACGACCTCAAGCGCCCAGCCAAGAGTTACCCAAAGCGCAGACTGCTACCTCAGTTTGATGAGGAGGCACTAGATTCCATACCTCCCTCGCGTAACGAGGACCGACCACCATGTGGCCGGGATAGTGCGGCGGACCGACCACCCCGCGGTCGGGATAAAACGGCAACTCGGGCCGAACAATAGCCCGCCCCACCGCCTCATAAAAACAGGGAAAAAACAACTCGGGACCATACATACGACCTTCGACAGACCTGGACAAAAGAGCAGGACACACAAGATCAATCTACGGATCGCGAGGACGCTTCCCTACTCGGGATGACATCTACCTATTCGGACGGAACAAACTTAATCACACCCGGGCCGATGACCGCAGACGGACTTCATCGGAGGTGCGCCGTGACGTGGCCTACTATAGAGGCGCCGGACACCATCTCTGCTTCACAGATAAGGTGCTGGATCATGAATTCCCCGAGGGGTTCAAGCCCGTCAGTATTGAATCATACGACGAAACAACCGATCCCGCAGTGATCGAAGATTTTATTCTCCACATCCACATGGACCGAGAAGATGACCTCCACGCTATCAAATACCTCCCACTAAAGCTCAAAGGGCCAGCTCGACACTGTCTAAATAGCCTGCCCGAAAACTCCATCGACAGCTGAGAGGACTTGGAAGAAGCCTTCCTTGACAACTTCCAAGGTACATATGTCTGGCCACCCGATGTCGATGACTTAAGCCACATAGTTCAACAACCTGGAGAATCAGCCAGAAAATTCTTGACTAGGTTCCTAACCAAAAAGAACCAGATCGTTGACTATCTAGATGCCGAAGCCCTAGCAGCCTTTAAACACATCATCGGTGACGAATGGCTAGCACGCCACCATGGCCAAGAAAAGCCAAAATCCATGGCAGCCCTCACAGCACTCATGACCCGCTTTTGCGCGGGCGAGAACAGCTGGTTGGCTCATAGCAAAAACACAGCTAGCGAGGCAGGCCCCTCCAAGGCCAAGAACAGCACCGGCAAGCTCCGGCGCAATAGGCACAAACACCGAAACAATGGTGATAACACCGATGACACCACCTTAACGCCGGATTCAGCGGCTCCAAGTCCGGCCAACGGAAGTAGCCCTACAAAAGCAATAGTGAGGGGCCATGCAGCCTGGACCGCATACTCGATCGTCCATGCCAGATACATGGCACTCCAGATAAACAAGCCAATCATACCAACAGAGATTGTTGGGTTTTCAAATAGGCTGGCAAGTTGAATGCCAAGAACAAAGAAAAGGGATCACAAAGCGAGGACGAGGACGAAGATCCCCGGCAGCCGAACACTAGGGGGCAGAAGAAATTCCCCCCTCAAGTCAAAACGGTGAACATGATATACGCTACACACATCCCCAAAAGGGAGCGCAAGCGAGCACTCCGGGACGTCTACGCGGTAGAGCCAGTTGCCCCAAAATTCAATCTGTGGTCATCATTCCCGATCACCTTCCATCGTCGAGATCACCCAACTAGTATCTGCCATGGCGATTCGGCCGCACTGGTCCTCGACCCAATCATCGACGGATTCCACCTAACATGAGGCCTGATGGACGGTGGAAGCAGCCTCAACCTGCTCTATCAGGATACAGTGACAAGATGGGCATTAATCCATCACGAATCAAACCCACAAGAACTACCTTTAAAGGAGTCATACCAGGCGTAGAGGCCCGTTGTACGGGCTCAATCACATTGGAGGTGGTCTTCGGTTCTCCGTACAACTTCTGAAGCGAAGAGTTAATCTTCGATATTGTCCCCTTCCGCAGCGGCCACCACACACTGCTCGGACGAACCGCGTTTGCTAGATTCAACGCTGTGCCACACTATGCTTATCTCAAGCTCAAGATGCCCGGTCCACGCAGCGTCATAACAGTCAATGGCAACACTGAATGCACCCTCTGAATAGAAGAGCACACAACCACCCTTGCAGCAGAGGTACAGAGTGGCCTTCTCAAGCAGAACCGTAATCCGGCTGCCGAGCTCCTGGACATCACCAAGAGGGTCCGGACCACATCGCAACAGGACAGCACGGCTCCTCAAGAGCTCGATTAGCAACTCGGCCTCTGTCCCAATCCCGATGAGGTAGTGGCATTCGTACCACGCGTACATAACTACGCACTCAAAATTCCATGGGCATTGACGGAGGCACAAGCTAGCCCGGGATCTACAGTTCAGCTAGACCGCTCCCGGACACACATATAACTTCACTATTTCCTTTTCCTTTTTTTCTCAGGTTTCTCTTATGCGGGCCTCCTTCGACGGCCTGATTAATGGTCATGTCAAAGGATAAACACACTGTATTGACATGGAGCACATGCGTACATGGGAAGCCCTAGAGGCTAACTCAGCGATTACTCTATCCGTTTTCAGGACCCACACGCGGCTCACCTTTGGTTGTGGCATGGCAAATAGTCGGTTGCTTATTGCACTATTTTGTATCAATGCGCTTGGACGCATTAACCCAACTATAATGGAAACAGTTCATGATCCAAGTTCAAGGGCCCCAGATCCTACCTCTGTTTTCCCTCTGTTTTCCTTTAAATTACTTATTTCTTAGCAACCGTACACTCTGGTACATTTCATATTTACCAGGGGCTCCCCATCGCCCCACGATACGGTAACAAAGTCCGAACAATCCTTAAAGATAAGTTCGGCACCCTGAATTTAGCATTATATGCATTGGCTCCGAATCATGTCTTTGGTCAATAGTTGCATTGCCCAGCTCCTGTGCTTGCTACCCTACGTTCTGCTAAATCGGCTAGGGTAGTGAAGGGAGAACTACTGCGATTGTGCACTGGCCTTGACCAGATGAGCACCTCGGTAGAGAAAGCCAAAAACTGTCTGTCATGATACGGCGAGAGCCGGTCAGCTATTCGAGGGGTACAAATCGTTGGAGACTTTTCCGCATTATGCGAAAGATCGGCACTTCCCGATCAGATGCTGACAGCACTCTGGCTTGAACCAGGGGCTGCGCACATGCTTTATTATAAAACTCCTATGGCTAAGTGAGGGTGTTTAAGCGGTATAGTCGGATTTCCTTGTTCGTTGCGCTAAACAACTCCTTCAAAGACCATATAATTGGATCAAGATTGTTTAGATTCCATCCCGAACACCTCCTTACTACCTACGTGAGGGCAGAAGCCGATGACTGGCCAACCCTCAGATTACATGCAACACGGCCGCACAGGAGGAAACAATTAAAGCATAGCAAAATTAAATTACAAAACAGGCTTTGTTTTCATAATACAAGGCAAAAGCAACATGAACACATTCATTCAAACACAATGTCCTGTGAACATTGTGCTGCCGCAAGGCGAGACCCCTCCAGGACATCCGCAAAATACCGTTCGGGTGTGCGGTGCTCCTTGCCCTCTGGTGGCCTTCTGGTCACCTCGACGGCGTCCATCTTCGCCCACCACATCTTGCAACAGGCGAAGGCCATGCGCGCACCTTCAATACAGGACGAGCGCTTGACGACATCTAGTCGAGGACAAGCCTTCACCATCCGCCTCACGAGTCCGAAGTAGCTTCCTGGCATAGCTTTGGCTGGCCATAGCAGGATTATCGAATCCTTAATGGCTAGTTCGGCCACCCTATGCAGCTCCACCAGCTGTTTCAGCTGATCGGTGAAGGACATAGGATGCTCCGGCACCGCATACTGCATCCATAATAGCTTCTCCATAGAACCCCCTCCTTCAGCTTGATAGAACTCCACAGTGTCTGTTACACTGCGTGGCAAATCGGCAAAAGCCCCTGGGGAACTCCGAACCCGGGTTAGTAAATGGTACCGCTTCTCAGCATACTTGCTTTGCATTTTAAATGCCTTACCCGCCGTGATCTTCTTGGCCTCCTGGATCTCCTAGAAGGCGGCCAGGGCCTCATTCCGTGCGGTCTCCGCGCTCTGACGAGCCTTGGCGAGTTCGGCACCTTGAACCGACGCATCATGCTCCAAGGCCTCGCATTTTTTCACCGCATCCTGGAGCTCCTGCTGGACTTATTTGACCTGGGCCTTGAGCTTCTTACGTGCGGCTTGCCGCTGGACAGCCTTCTCCTCGGCCTCGCCTAGGGCCTTCCTCAGGGCCTCGACCTCGGTCGCGTCTCCTGCATAGATTACGACACCGTTGAAAATATACAACGCCTACTCCTTCCGAACACACAGCAAGTCGTCACTCACCTTGCTTCTGCTGGAGCCGAACCTTAACCTCGCCGAGCTCGCTCTCGGTCCGCTCTAGCCTCTGCCTCAGTTCAGAGACTTCGGCAGCATGCGAGGTTGCGGCCAACAACGACGCCTGCTTATTCATACATATTACGTTAGTCCCCTACAATAAGAGATTGATCCTCTGTCCAGTTTTTCTCGCCGAACACCGGACAGTGTCTCAGGGGCTACTGACTACATGGGGTTTTTCTCTTCCTATGTCACTTACCTCGAAACCTGTCAACAGGTTGCTGCAGGCTTCGTTCAGTCCACTCTTGGCGGACTAAACCTTCTCGATCACCGCACCCATAAGGACACGGTGCTCGTCCACAACGGAGGCCCCTCATAGCGGCTCCATCAGGTTATCTGGCGCCCCTAGATGGACAGGGGCCACCGGTGGAATCGGCGCACCCCCCTCCTTCGAAGGGGGCTGCTCGCCCGATTCCGGAGCCAGATGGGTCACCGGAATCGTATCCGGCTGAGGGACGAACTGAATACGGCCCTCTTCGCCAGTCTCCATGGGGATCTGTTCCCCCATGTGTTTGACAGTGGAGGTCTCGCCTTGTGGCGCCTCCCAGACAGCATCCTGGGCTCCTCCCCGGCTCGGAGCGGCCCTCCGGGATAACACTTCGGTGTCGTCCTTGGCCCCGGGGGAATAAGCAGGCGGTGGCGACATGCTCGCCATCTCCGACGGAGCCAACGAACCTCCAGATGAGGATCGCTCGATAAGGTCGCGGGCCGGACTGCAATAGTATAGTTAACTATGTCAAGATAATGAAAAGAAAGGGTCGGATGTGCGCATGATCAAGCTGTGTCACTTACGATGCGGCTTGGGGCTTAGTGCGGGGGCGTCGTTCCGGACTGCTGTCAACGTCCCACACGGTGTTGACCGCTGGGATGCCCTTCCCCTTCTTGGGTGTTTCCGCCTCCAGACGCGCCGAAGCCGCCCTCTTCTTCTTCCTCTCCTCATGGGGAGGGTTGTTTTCCTCCTCCTCCTCCTCTTCCTCGTCACTGTTGATGTCTACTACACAACCTTCTTCTTGTAGACGTTGTTCGGCCTCCAAGTGTAGAGGTTTGTAGGACAGTAGCAAATTTCCCTCAAGTGGATGACCTAAGGTTTATCAATCTATAGGAGGCGTAGGATGAAGATGGTCTCTCTCAAGCAACCCTGCAACCAAATAACAAAGAGTCTCTTGTGTCCCCAACACACCCAATACAATGGTAAATTGTATAGGTGCACTAGTTCGGCGAAGAGATGGTGATACAAGTGGCATATGGATAGTAGATAAAGGTATTTGTAATCTGAAATTATAAAAACAGCAAGGTAACAAGAGATAAAAGTGAGCATAAACGGTATTGCAATGCTAGGAAACAAGGCCTAGGGTTCATACTTTCGCTAGTGTAAGTTCCCTCAACAATAATAACATAATTGGATCACATAACTATCCCTCAACATGCAACAAAGAGTCAGTCCAAAGTCACTAATAGCGGAGAACGAACGAAGAGATTATGGTAGGGTATGAAACCACCTCAAAGTTATTCTTTCCAATCAATCCATTGGGCTATTCCTATAAGTGTCACAAACAGCCCTAGAGTTCGTACTAGAATAACACCTTAAGATACAAATCAACCAAAACCCTAATGTCACCTAGATACTCCAATGTCACCTCAAGTATCCATGGGCATGATTATACGATATGCATCACACAATATCAATTCATCTATTCAACCAAGACAAAGGACCTCAAAGAGTGCCCCAAAGTTTCTATCGGAGAATCACGACGAAAACGTGTGCCAACCCCTATGCATAGGTTCCCAATGTCACGAAACCCACAAGTTGGTCACCTTAACATACATCAAGTGGCACGTGGTATCCCATTGTCACCACAGATATCCATGGCAAGACATACATCAAGTGTTCTCAAGTCTTTAAAGACTCAATCCGATAAGATTACTTCAAAGGGGAAACTCGATTCATTACAAGAGAGTAGAGGGGGGAAGAAACATCATAGGATCCAAATATAATAGCAAAGCTCGCGATACATCAAGATCATATCATCTCAAGAACACGAGAGAGAGAGAGAGATCAAACACATAGCTACTGGTACATACCCTCGGCCCCGAGGGAGAACTACTCCCTCCTCATCATGGAGAGCACTGGGATGATGAAGATGGCCACCGGTGAGGGTTCCCCCCTCCGGCAGGGTGCCGGAACAGGGTCCCGATTGGTTTTTGGTGGCTACGGAGGTTTCTGGCGGCGGAACTCCCCATGTATGTTTCGTTCTGGAAGTTTTAGGTCACGTGGGTATATATCGGTGCAGGGAGGACGTCGGAGGAGCCACGGGGGTCCCACGAGACAGGGGGCGCACCCTAGGGGGGGCGCCCCCCACCCTCGTGAGCACCTCGTGTCTCCCCTGACGTGGGGTGCAAGTTCATCAGGTGTGTTTCCTTCCAAAAATAACTTCTCCAGTTGATTTCGTTCCGTTTCGACTCCGTCTGATATTCCTTTTCTTCGAAACACTGAAATAGGCATAAAACAAAAAATCTGGGCTGGGCCTCCGGTTAATAGGTTAGTCCCAAAAGTAATATAAAAGTGGATAATAAAGCCCAATATTGGCCAAAACAGTAGATAATATAGCATGGAGCAATCAAAAATTATAGATACGTTGGAGACGTATCAGGCATCCCCAAGCTTAATTCCTACTCGTCCTCGAGTAGGTAAATGATAAAAAAGAATTTTGATGCGGAGTGCTACTTGGCATAATTTCAATGTAATTTTTCTTAACTGTGGTATTAATATTCAGATCCGAAAGATTCAAGACAAAAGTTTAATATTGACATAAAAATAATAATACTTCAAGCATACTGACTAAGCAATCATGTCTTCTCAAAATAACATGGCCAAAGAGAGCTATCCCTACAAAATCATATAGTCTGGCTGTCCTCCATCTTCACCACACAAAGTATTTAAATCATGCACAACCCCGATGACAAGCCAAGTAATTGTTTCATACTTTTGATGTTCTCAAACTTTTTCAATCTTCACGCAATACATGAGCGTGAGCCATGGACATAGCACTATAGGTGGAATAGAATGGTGGTTGTGGAGAAGACAAAAAGGGAGAAGGTAGTCTCACATCGACTAGGCGTATCAACGGGCTATGGAGATGCCCATCAATAGATATCAATGTGAGTGAGTAGGGATTGCCATGCAACGGATGCACTAGAGCTATAAATGTATGAAAGCTCAACAAAAGAAACTAGTGGGTGTGCATCCAACTTGCTTGCTCATGAAGACCTACGGCAATTGAGGAGGCCCATCATTGGAATATACAAGCCAAGTTCTATAATGTAAAATTCCCACTAGTATATGAAAGTGACAACATATGAGACTCTCTATATGAAGAACATGGTGCTACTTTGAAGCACAATATATGAGACTCGCTATATCATGGTGCTACTTTGAAGCACAAGTGTGGTAAAAGGATAGTAGCATTGCCCCTTTTTATTTATTTTCTTTTTTATTTGGCCTTTCCCTTTTTTTATTTGGCCTTTCTTTTTTTTGGCCTTTCCTTTTTTGGCCTTTCTTTTTTTATTGGGACAATGCTCTATTGAATGATGATCATCACACTTCTATTTATTCACAACTCGATGATACAACTCGATACTAGAACAAAGATGACTCTATATGAATGCCTCCGGCGGTGTACCGGGATATGCAATGAATCAAGAGTGACAAGTATGAAAGAATTATGAACGGTGGCTTTGCCACAAATACAATGTCAACTACATGATCATGCTAAGCAATATGACAATGATGGAGTGTGTCATAATAAACTAGATGGTGGAAAGTTGCATGGCAATATATCTCGGAATGGCTATGGAAATGCCATAATAGGTAGGTATGGTGGCTGTTTTGAGGAAGGTATATGGTGGTTTTATGGTACCGGCGAAAGTTGCGCGGTACTAGAGAAGCCAGGAAAGGTGGAAGGGTGAGAGTGCGTATAATCCATGGACTCAACATTAGTTATAAACAAATCACATACTTATTGCAAAAATGTAGAAGTTATCAAAGCAAAGTACTACGCGCATGCTCCTAGGGGGATAGATTGGTAGGAAAAGACCATCGCTCGTCCTCGACCGCCACTCATAAGGAAGACAATCAATAAATAAATCATGCTCCGACTTCGTCACATAACGGTTCACCATATGTGCATGCTACGGGAATCACAAACTTCGACACAAGTATTTCTCAAATTCATAACCACTCAACTAGCATGACTCTAATATCACCATCTCCATATCCCAAAATAATTATCAAGTATCAAACTTCTCATAGTATTCAACACACTCATAAGAGAATTTTATTATTCTTGAATACCTAGCATATTAGGATTTTAAGCAATTTACCATGCTATTTAAGACTCTCAAAATAATCTAAGTGAAGCATGAGAGTTCATCTATTTCTTCAAAATAAAACTACCACCATGCTCTAAAATATATAAGTGAAGCACTAGAGCAAATGACAAACTACTCCGAAAGATATAAGTGAAGATCAATGAGTAGTCGAATAATTATGCAACTATGTGAAGACTCTCTAACATTTAATAATTTCAGATCTTGGTACTCTATTCAAACAGCAAGAAAAGCAAAATAAAATGACATCTAAGAATAGCAAACATCATGTGAAGAAGCAAAAACTTAGGATCAACCGATACTAACGTATAATTGTTGAAGAAGAAAGGTGGGATGCCAACCGGGGAATCCCCAGGCTTATATGCTTGAGACTTCTTGAAATATTATCTTGGGGTGCCTTGGGCATCCCCAATATTGAGCTTTTGTGTCTCCTTAATTCCTCTCATATCACGGTCTCCCTAAATCTCAAAAGCTTCATCCACACAAAACTCAACAAGGACTCATGAGATAAGTTAGTATAAACCATTGCCAAAACCTTATCATACTCTACTGTAGAAAATCACTAAAATTATTATTCAACATTGCATACTAAATGCCTCTGCATATTTAATAGTCCTATCCTCAAATAGAATCAGTAAATAAGCAACCATATGCAAACAATGCAAACATAACAGCAATCTGCCTAAACAGGATTGTCTGTAAAGAATGCTGAAACATCCATACTTCCCTAGCTCCAAAAATTATGAAATAAAATTCCCACTGTAGTAAATTTATCAGAGCTTAATATGCAAAAGTTTTCAACATTTTATCAGATTCTGACTTTTCTAGGGAATTATTGCAACAGCGGTAAACTTTCTGTTTTCAAACAGCAACATGTATACTTGTAACATAGGCATAGTAAAGGCTATCAATGCCACTTTTATTGAAATAAAAGATGAAAAACATTGTTCTAAATAACAGCAAGCAAATCCTCACAAAATAAATTGACGCTCAAAGCAAAACACATATCATGTGGTAAATAAAAATATAGCTCCAAGTAAAGTTACCGATGAACGAAGACGAAAGAGGGGATGCCTTCCGGGGCATCCCCAAGATTAGGCTCTTGGCTATCCTTGAATATTACCTTGGGGTGACATGGGCATCTCCAAGCTTAGGCTATTGCCACTCCTTATTCCATAGTCCATCGAATCCTTACCCAAAACTTGAAAACTTCACAACACAAAACTTAACAGAAAACTCGTAAGCTCCGTTAGTATAAGAAAATAAATCACCACTTCAAGGTACTGTAATGAACTCATTCTTTATTTATATTGGTGTTAAACCTACTGTATTCCAACTTCTCTATGGTTTATAAACTATTTTACTAGCCATAGATTCATCGAAATAGGTAAACAACACACGAAAAACAGAATCTGTCAAAAACAGAACAGTCTGTAGTAATCTGAATCAAACGTATACTTATGGAACTCATAAAATTCTCAAATAATTTTCTGGACCTGAGGAATTTATATATTAATCATATGAAAAAATAATTAACTAAATATCACTCTCCAAATAAAAATTGCAGCAATTCTCGTGAGCGCTAAAGTTTCTGTTTTTTACAGCATGATCAACAAGACTTCCCCCAAGTCTTCCCAAAGGTTCTACTTGGCACAAACACTAATTAAAAGCATAAAAAACATCTAAACAGAGGCTAGATGAATTATTTATTACTAAACAGGAACAAAAAGCAATGAACAAAAATAAAATTGGGTTGCCTCCCAACAAGCGCTATCGTTTAATGCCCCTAGCTAGGCACGATGATTTCAATGATGCTCACATAAAGGGTAAGAATTGAAACATAAAGAGAGCATCATGAACAATATGACTAGCACATTTAAGTATAACATGCTTCCTATGCATAGGGATTTTGTGAGCAAACAACTTATGAGAACAAGGATCAACTTGCATAGGAAGGTAAAACAAGCATAATTTCAAAACTTTAAGCACATAGAGAGGAAACTTGATATTATTGCAATTCCTACAAGCATATATTCCTCCCTCATAATAATTTTCAGTAGCATCATGAATAAATTCAACAACATAACCAGCACCTAAAGCATTCTTTTCAGGATCTACAAGCATAGAAAATTTACTACTCTCCACATAAGCAAAATTCTTCTCATTCGGGATAATGGGAGTATCATAAGACACTTGAATATTATAAATTGTTTCCACATTAAAAGAGTAATGTTCAGAAAAGGGGTAACCATAATCATGACAAGTTTTATAAATATAATCCTCACTACTTTTCATAGCATATGTATCATCACAATTATTATCATAAGTAGGAGGCATGTTATTATCATTATGAATTTGCATATCAAAACTTGGGAGACTAAAGATATAAT
Organism: Triticum urartu; assembly: GCF_003073215.2. NCBI lineage: Eukaryota > Viridiplantae > Streptophyta > Magnoliopsida > Poales > Poaceae > Triticum > Triticum urartu. The sequence goes on from NC_053027.1 coordinate 153,605,861, forward strand.
CTTCATTAAGCGTAGCATCCCCAAGCTTGGGACAAACATTAACTGCAGCAAATATATTCTCAAATATGTCATCCTCATCAAACATAGCTTCCCCAAGCTTGGGCCTTTTCGTATCATAAGCATAATCACTCTCATCATTAATAGCATGGATAGCACCAATAGTATAGCAATTATTATATTCTTCCAAGCAAGTGCCAAAAAGATTTTCAAGATCATAAGAAGTATCATTATCTTCCACAATTATATTTTCATGAGGCACAGTAGTAATAGGAGTAGCATTATTTGGGAGAGATATCTTTTTACCTCTCTTCCTTTTTCTTTTCTTCTTCTTCACCACATCATGCGTGGGTTCAATCCTCTTTTTGGAGCTCCTTATTAATGAGATTGGTTGAATAGGAGGCTCCTCCTCATTACCTGATTCATCATAAGAAATAATACGAGGATATTGGGAAGTCTCTTCCCTTTCATTAGTATTCTCTTCATCTTCTAATTGTTTTCTTTTCTTTATGTAGTTGGCAACATAAGGATTTTCAATGCAATTCACCGCACAATACATACAAACCTTCTCTAGATCAATATCGGGGAATTTCTCAAGGTTATATTCTGGAATATGCTTAGTTTGACGTTTCAATTCTTCATAACCCAAAAGCAAACTTACTTCATTATAATGCGCAAGGGAAATCAAGCCATCACAATTTTTGGACACGATTCGGTCATGAAACAATTTGCATTTGATATTTAAATGACCATGTTCATTACAAAGTTCACAAGTACGGTAAAGATATTTAAAATTTTCAGCACTCTCATCAAGACTTTCTTGCAACAATTTAGTTTCTAAACACTTATGCCTCTTGCAATATCTATCTTCCCTATTTGGTGTGTACTTGCAAACCCAATCTACTCCGCAAAAATTGACATGTTTATAGGAGGCATTTTCATCATAACTAGTGCAATCATCATTAGCATCATGGATATTCAAAGAATTCGTATTGCAATCATGCTCATCATTCAAAGATTTAGTGCCAAACATTTTATGGATTTCTTCTTCTAGCACTTGAGCACAATTATCCTTTCCATCATACTCACGAAAGATATTAAAAAGGTGAAGCGTATGAGACAAACTTAATTTCGTGTTTTTGTAGTTTTCTTTTATAAACTAAACTAGTGATAAAACGAGAAACTAAAATACTCGATTGCAAAATCTAAAGATATACCTTCAAGCACTCACCTCCCCAGCAACAGCGCCAGAAAAGAGCTTAGTTGACGGGGTGTGTTAGTGCCGCTTTCCTTGCCTCCCCGGAAACAGCGCCAGAAAAGAGCTTGATGTCTACTACACAACCTTCTTCTTGTAGACGTTGTTGGGCCTCCAAGTGCATAGGTTTGTAGGACAGTAGAAAATTTCCCTCAAGTGGATGACCTAAGGTTTATCAATCCATAGGAGGTGTAGGATGAAGATGGTCTCTCTCAAGCAACCCTGCAACCAAATAACAAAGAGTCTCTTGTGTCCCCAACACACCCAATACAATGGTAAATTGTATAGGTGCACTAGTTCGGCGAAGAGATGGTGATACAAGTGGTATATGGATAGTAGATAAAGGTATTTGTAATCTGAAATTATAAAAACAGCAAGGTAACAAGTGATAAAAGTGAGTGTAAATGGTATTGCAATGCTAGGAAACAAGGCCTAGGGTTCATACTTTCGCTAGTGTAAGTTCCCTCAACAATAATAACATAATTGGGTCACATAACTATCCCTCAACATGCAACAAAGAGTCACTCCAAAGTCACTAATAGCGGAGAATGAACGAAGAGATTATGGTAGGGTACGAAACCACCTCAAAGTTATTCTTTCCAATCAATCCATTGGGCTATTCCTATAAGTGTCACAAACAGCCCTAGAGTTCGTACTAGAATAACACCTTAAGATACAAATCAACCAAAACCCTAATGTCACCTAGATACTCCAATGTCACCTCAAGTATTCGTGGGCATGATTATACAATATGCATCACACAATCTCAATTCATCTATTCAACCAACACAAAGGACCTCAAAGAGTGCCCTAAAGACATACATCAAGTGTTCTCAAGTCTTTAAAGACTCAATCTGATAAGATTACTTCAAAGGGGAAACTCGATTCATTACAAGAGAGTAGAGGGGGGAAGAAACATCATAGGATCCAAATATAATAGCAAAGCTCGCGATACATCAAGATCGTGTCATCTCAAGAACACGAGAGAGAGAGAGAGAGATCAAACACATAGCTACTGGTACATACCCTCAGCCCCGTGGGAGAACTACTCCCTCCTCGTCATGGAGAGCACCGGGATGATGAAGATGGCCACCAGTGAGGGTTCCCCCCTCCGGCAGGGTGCCGGAACAGTGTCCCGATTGGTTTTTGGTGGCTACGGAGGCTTCTGGCGGCGGAACTCCCGATCTATGTTGCGTTCTGGAAGTTTTAGGTCACGTGGGTTTATATGGGTGCAGGGAGGACGTCGGAGGAGCCACGGGGGTCCCACGAGACAGGGGGCGCGCCTTGGGGGGGGGGGGGGCGCCCCCCACCCTCGTGAGCACCTCGTGGCTCCCCTGATGTGGGGTCCAAGTTCATCAGGTGTGTTTCCTTCCAAAAATAACTTCTCTAGTTGATTTCGTTCCATTTCGACTCCGTCTGATATTCCTTTTCTTCGAAACACTGAAATAGGCATAAAACAGCAAATCTGGGCTGGGCCTCCGGTTAATAGGTTAGTCCCAAAAGTAATATAAAAGTGGATAATAAAGCCCAATATTGCCCAAAACAGTAGATAATATAGCATGGAGCAATCAAAAATTATAGATACGTTGGAGACGTATCAACTGTCCTCAGGGACAGAGGAATGAGCTTCGTTGTCTTCGGACATCGCGCCTGAAGTACCCTTGCGATGGGGGCTACTCTTGTTCCCCTTGGCCTTCTTCTTGGCCTTCTTCTCCGATTCCTTATATGGCGCCGACACCAGCATCTTCGCTAAACGCGGGATCACCTGTTCTTCAGGCAGTGGAGCCGTACACTGGATCCGCTTCGCCCTCTCCATCCAGTCCTAAAAAGGGCAATGATAAACTCAGACATCATCTTCAAAACAATTAAGTTGGGGATACGTCAGAAGTAACATACCTCGCTGGCGGGGCGTTTACAATCATGACCACGGTCTGAATCCGTGGCCGGTGGCTTCTCGTTTCCCTTAAAGAGCAACTTCCAGGCACCTTCGTGAGTAGTCTCGAAGAGCCTTATCAAGGTCTGGTGCATCTTCGGATTGAACTCCCACAAAGGGCGGTTTCGGCGCTGGCACGGAAGAATCCGGCGAACTAGCATCACCTGGATTGCATGAACGAGCTTGACATTCTTGGTCACCATGCTTTGAACGCGCGTCTGCAGCGCTATCAGCTCGTCAGGTGAACACCAGTCCGGACTTTTCTTGACCCAGGAGGTGAGTCGCATGGGAGCACCAGAGCAGAATTCGGCAGCTGCGGCCCAGGTGGTGCCGCGAGGTACTGTGATGTAGAACCACTGCTTCTGCCACTCCTTTACTGTCTCCACAAAAGTGCCTTTGGGCCAGGAGACGTTGGACAACTTGCTCACCATGGCTCCTCCGCACTCCGCGTGCTAGCCACCCACCAACTTCGGCTTCACGTTGAAGACTTTGAGACGCAGCCCGAAGTGGGGGTGGATTCGGAGGAAGGCCTCACACATGATGATAAACTCCGAGATGTTGAGGAAGGAATTCGGGGACAGATCATGGAAATCTATCCGGTAATAATACATCAGCCCGCGGACGAAAGGGTGGAGTGGAAACTCTAGCCCGCGGAAGAAATGGGGGATGAATACTATCCTCTCGATGGGCTTCGGCATGGGGACGACATGTCCCTCGGCTGGCAGACGGTGGGCGATCTCCTTCGCCAAATATCCGGCCGCCCGAAGCTCAGCAATGTCCTCCTCCTTGACAAAGTAGACCATCCACTTGACCTGACCTCCGGATCCGGACATGGTTGCTTGAGTGGAAAGGAAATGAGAACTTGGGCGCTGGAGCTCGAGAGGGCGTGAGAAAGGAAGACGGAATCCTTATCCCCTTATAAAGGTAGCGAATATTAAACGCCTCCTCACTCGCCTTAAGATTCGCCTATTCCCAAGGGATGTATTAACGGCACGGTTGGGTTACCCATGCCGGCATTGATGAGAATCCCGTAATAAGGGGACACGATCTCTGCTTTGACAAGACGTGCCAATGGCAACCGCGCCTCGGGACGTGGGGCGTCGAACACAAAAGCGGTTTTGAATTATGAACGGTCAGACATAATGTCGTGCTGCAAAAAAGTTGTCTGCGGATGGAACTCGTGTAAAAATATATTCTCTCTGCGGTTGCATATGGTGTGTGTGACAGGTCCGGATACTATCATCGCATCCGAAGACTATCTTGAAGTTCGGATAGAAGGGAACCTGCCTTGCAATGCCGAAGACAATCTGCGCGCCGGACTCCTCGTCATTGAAGCCAGGTTCAGGGGCTACTGAGGGAGTCCTGGACTAAGGGGTCCTCGGGCGTCCGGCCTGTTATCTATGGGCCGGACTGATGGGCTATGAAGACATGAAGGCCGAAGAATGTACCTGTGTCCGGATTGGACTCTACTTGGCGTGGAAGGCAAGCTTGGCGACGGACTATATATGAAGATTCCTTCTTATGTAACCAACTCTACGTAAACCTTAGATCCTCCCAGTGTCTATATAAATCGGAGGGGTTAGTCCGGAAGGCATAGATACTCATTACCATAGTCATTTAGGTTAGACTTCTAGGGTTTAGCCATTACGATCTCGTGGTAGGTCAACTCTTGTAATACTCATATTCATCAAGATCAATCAAGCAGGAAGTAGGGTATTACCTCCATAGAGAGGGCCCGAACCTAGGTATACATCGTGTCCCCCGTCTCCTGTTACCATGGATCCTAGACGAACAACTCGGGACCCCCTACCCGAGTGTCGGAGTAAATAGCCATGGGTAGCCTAGCCGGCTTCCCCTGGCCCTTTTGAAAAAATTACGAGCCTGTCCGGCTCTCGAGAACCCAAGACATGGGGCCGCCTTCCCCTTGCTGGCTGTCATCCAGGCCGGCTTTCGGAAGGTGGCCCGACTTTAGCCCTCACGAAGAAAGCCGCGGGAGGGCCGACTTCGAGAAGCCGGCTGCGAGAAGGCCAACTCCAAGAAGCCGGCTCCCATAAAGCGGCCGAGACCGTACCCTCAAAGTTTGCATCCACCTAGCGGCGATGTGACGGGGCGTGGCTACAGTGGAGCCTGCCACCCCCAAATCCCGGAGCACGCCTGGCACAGTGCGCCGTACGGAGTGGGCATGACCCGTCCGGCGCGGCACTGTTGCCATGTTGACCCTGGTGTCACCCACGACGGGCCACCAGCACGGCCCACAGACGGTGGGCCCCTTTGGGCAGGGAGACACCCGAAGGCGGCCACGCCTTCCCCCTGTCGGCCCAAGACAGAGCCGCCTCCCAGCAGCCGGCTTGCCACCTCCCTCGAAGGAGACGCCCCATTAAGGAGACAAGACGCGATGAGGCTACAGCAATCGCCCGACGGGCGGCGGCACTGTAGCCGCGCCTACCATGACGAAGCCCACGTCACCAAGATGGAGCCAAAGTAACCAGCCCCCGACCAGGCCCTGGACAGTGGGGCCTGCCTGTCGACCAAGGGGCCGGCAGTGGGCGGGACCCACCAGTCGGCGGGCCCCAGCAGCCGGCGCAGTAGCCGGCGAGCGCAGTCACAGACGGCTGGGCCCCGCCCCCAGTCGGATTACCATTGTACCCCTGGGGGGTAGGCCTATATAAACCCCTCTGGGCACCCATGCAAAGGGTTGGACCCCCAGCTAGTCTTAGACACCATACAAGGAGAAGGAGCAAGCTAGCCGAGCCCTTCTTCCTCCTCCCACCGAACAGCTCAAGGAGTGTTGTGTAGCTACTTGTCCATCTAGTGATCATGCGAAGACCCCGCAGAGCAGCAGTAGGGGTGTTATCTCCACGGAGAGCCCCGAAGCTGGGTAAGATTCGCCGGTGTGCATGTCTTCGCCTCATCCCGTTTCCAGGCACGGGAGACGTCTTACTGGCTCCCATAATGATAAGCCACCCGTTGGCATATGTCGCACCTACCACCCGACATTTGGCGCCCACCATGGGGCCAGGTGCACCGTCGTCCGGAGACCTGTTCTGGACGGGAACCCTCTTCCTCCCCCGCGAGCGTAGCCAGCCCGGCACACCCAATGGCGCTTGCCACAACGCGCTACAAGGCGTCACCAACGCCTGCGCAGCGAGCAGCCTCGCTGATCTCCTCGACAAGACCCTCATCTCCGACGAGCTCGCCTCCAATGCGGGCATCGACCACCTCGCCAATCTCCTCGGCCAGCTCGATGTCTCCAACGAGCCCGCTGTGGATCTGGAGTCGGTTGGCTCCACCGATCCGATGCCTGCCCCACCAACATCTCGATCTACAACGACCCACTTCCCTGAGCCGGTGGCTGCGACGCTGTCACCACCGAAGTGATGGTTGTCGGCCACGGCGGCCCGGCCGACGAGAGCGCCCACGACGCCCCGCACGCGGCGGCCCATGACTTGTCCACCCCCCTCCCGGCTAATGCCAACGACGAAGCACTGGAGGCACGCCGCCTCGCCCTCCTCGCAGAGGGCCGGAGGCTGGCTTCCGTAAGACGCCTCACTGAGGCCTACCAGCGTGAAGCTGACCGCGCCGCCTTCGGCACGCCGGCCCCGGGCGGGCCAAGCCGGGCCGGCCTTGTCAAGCAACGCGGCGCCATCATCGCCGATACGCTGGGAGTCGACCGCCCGGTCTATGCCACTCCGCTTGAGAACTTGCGTGCCACCCAGGCGGCCGTAGACGAGTTGGACGGCTTGGAGGCCAAAGACCTCCCCCACATGACCCGGCGCATCCAGCAACTGATTGACACAACCGCGCAGCGACATGAAGCCGACGCCAGCGCGGGAAGCCCTCCCCCGCGCCGAGATCACGGCGCGACGTCCCGGACACCGACTACGAGCAACACCCGCGCGCGGCGCGAGAAAGAGCCGGCTGCCAGCCGCAGCCGGACCCGAATCTCCATCGAGCGAGACGCGGACGGCCATCCCCGAGCCATGGAATGGCGGGGCAACCCGCCTCCGCCTCCACCCCGCGGAGAGAGATATCCCACCCCGCCGCCAGTGGCGCACCCGACTCTCAGCGGCCGGCTAGGCCGCCACGAAGGAGTCGGCGAGAACGACGCCCGCCATCGGATCGACCGCCTGGCGCGATCCCTGGCGTTGGAAGAAGAAGACGATGTCGGCCCGCCTTGTTTCGGCCCCCGCATCCGCGACGAGCCTTTCCCCAAAGGGTTCTCACTCCCAAGAGACACGCCCAAGTACAACGGCTCCGTGAAGCCGGAAGATTGGTTGATCGACTACTCCACGGCGGTTAGCATAGCCAACGGCAACCGGCGCGTTGCCGTGAAGTACGTGCCCCTCATGCTGCAAGGCACGGCGCGGACCTGGCTCAACAACCTCAAGCCGCGCAGCATCAACAGCTGGCTAGATTTCACCGAAGCTTTCATCCGCAACTTCACCAGAACCTACAAGCGGGCTCCCAAGCCCAGACAGCTCTCCCTGTGCATACAGGGCCCAGCCGAGTCCACTCGCGACTACCTCACGCGTTGGGCCGAGCTCCGCAACTCTTGCGAGGGGGTGCACGAGGTGCAAGCCATTGAATACTTCACAGCCGGATGCCGAGAAGGCACCCTCCTCAAGCACAAGCTCCTCTGCGACGAGTCGACTACCCTCGACGAGCTTCTGGACATAGCCGACAAATACGCCACCGCCGACTCCTCGATGAAGACCGAGCTTCGGGTAGACGCGTCCGGAAAAGTACTCAACCTGGCGCCCAAGACACCGGCTGGGGATTCCGACCGACGCCCACACCCGAACGACCACAAGCGCAAGGGCCCCGCACCGCCTCCCACCAGTCGGCAGGTGGCCACAGTTGAAGACGCGCCGCCTGAAGGGCGACCCGCGCCCAAGAAGCCCAAGGGCGGCAGGCCGGCTTGGCAGCCGGCCTTCTCCTACGAGCAAACTCTCGGCGCCCCGTGCAAGTTCCACAGCGGCGCGAAGCCGTCCAACCACACAACCCGGAAGTGCCATTGGCTCACCCGAATCTCTAAAGGCGAGGTGCTCGTGCCGCCTCCGCCTGCCGGCCCGCCGCCTCCCGCCGCTCGGCCCGCAGTCGGAGCCGTGCACGACGAATTCCCCGATGAGCAAGCAACCTACATCGTCTTTACAAGCCAGCCCGAAGACCGGCGCAGCAAACGCCGAGAGCACCAGGAAGTCAGTGTGGTCGCTGCCAACCCCGCCGGACACATGCATTGGTCAGAAAAGCCCATTAGCTAGAGCCGGGCCGACCATCCAGAGGTGATGCCATCTCCCGGCTCTTATGCCTTGGTCCTGGAAGCCACCCTCGCGACGGACAGGCGCGCCGCCCGCTTCTCCCGTGTGTTGATAGATGGCGGGAGTAGCATCAACATCCTGTACCGTGACATCCTGGAGAAGCTAAATGTCAAGACGAAGCAGCTCATGCCGACTCGGACAGTGTTTCATGGCATCGTACCTGGCCTGTCCTGCGCCCCCATTGGCAAGATCAAGATTGATGTACTTTTTGGGGACAAGGAGCATTTCCGCCGGGAAGCGATCTGGTTTGAAGTGGTGGACCTGGAGAGCCCTTACCATGCATTGCTTGGCCAACCTGCCTTGGCCAAATTCATGGCAGTTCCCCACTATGCATACCTCAAGATGAAGATACCAAGCACCAAAGGCGTCATCTCCGTAGCCGGTGATTACAAGTCCTCTGAGTGCGCGGCAGCCAGCAGCCGGCTGGCCGAGTCCCTTGTGATTGCCGAAGAAAAGAAGATGTTGGACCGAGTCGTGGCCATAGCCGGCAAGCAGTCGTCCGTGTCCCCCGACCCCAAGGGGCATGATGCTCAAGGATCTTTCCAGCCGGCCAAGGAGACGAAGAAGATACCTCTTGACCCCGAGCATCCAGAGAGGTTTGCCGTCATCGGGGCAAACCTGAACAGCAAATAGGAAGGCGAGCTCGCCGATTTCCTCCGTGAGAATCGCGACATCTTTGCATGGTCCCCCAAGGACATGCCGAGTGTTCCGAGGAAATTCGCTGAGCACAAACTACATGTTCGAGAAGACGCAAAGCCAGTCAAACAACCCCTTCACCGACTGTCGGAGGAGAAACGCAGGATTGTAGGGGAGGAGATAGCCCGGCTTCTGGCAGCCGGCTTTATTATGGAAGTTTTCTTTCCAGAGTGGCTCGCCAACCCGGTCCTCGTGCTGAAGAAGAACAACAAGTGGCGCATGTGCATAGACTACACAAGCCTCAACAAGGCCTGCCCCAAAGATCCCTTTGCCCTGCCAAGGATTGACCAAGTGATAGACTCCACAGCCGGATGCGAGCTGTTGAGCTTCTTGGATGCTTACTCACGATATCACCAGATAAAGCTGGATCCGGATGACCGCCTGAAGTCCGCCTTCATCACGCCATTTGGAGCCTTCTGCTACCTGACTAAGACATTCGGCTTGAGAAATGCCGGTGCTACTTTTCAGCGTTGCATGTAGAAGTGCCTCCTCAAGCAACTCGGCAGAAACGCTCACGTATACGTGGACGACATTGTGGTGAAGACGGAGAAGCGCGGCACCCTGCTGGAAGACCTCAAAGAAACATTTGAGAACCTACGCCAGTTCCAAATCAAGCTCAACCCCGAGAAATGCGTGTTCGGAGTGCCAGCCGGCTAGCTCCTAGGCTTCCTGGTCTCCGAACGTGGCATCGAATGCAACCCGGTGAAGATCAAGGCCATCGAGAGAATGGCGATCCCCACCAAGCTTCGAGACATCCAAAAGTTCACGGATGCTTGGCCTCCTTGAACCGCTTCATCAGCCGGCTCGGAGAGAAAGCTCTCCCCCTCTACCGCCTCATGAAGAAGAGCACTCACTTCGAGTGGAACGACCAGGCTGACCAAGCTTTTCACGAGCTGAAGAAGATGCGGGCCACGCTGCCCGTCCTGGCGGCGCCGACTGAGAAAGAGCCCATGCTCCTCTACATCGCCGCAACCAGCCGGGTGGTCAGCACCGTCATCATAGTCCAACGCCTAGAAGAAGGCCGAGCCTAGCCGGTCCAGAGGCCGGTGTATTATTTGAGCGAGGTGCTGTCCGCTTCAAAGCAGAACTATCCGCACTACCAGAAGATGTGTTACGGCGTGTACTTCACCGCCAAGAAGCTGAAGCCCTACTTTCAAGAGCATCCCATCACGGTCGTATGCACCGCCCCGCTGGCCGAGATCATAGGCAGCCGGGACGCATCCGGCCGGGTGGCGAAATGGGCCATCGAGCTGGCCCCTTACACGATCTTCTACCAGCCCCGCACCGCCATCCAGTCCCAAGCACTGGCCGACTTCCTCGTCGACTGGGCCGAGACCCAGTACCTGCCGCCGGCTCCCGACTCCACCCATTGGCGCATGCACTTCGACGGGTCCAAGATGCGCACCGGCTTGGGAGCCGGCGTCGTCCTTACCTCTCCCAAAGGCGACAAGCTCAGATACACGCTACAGATCCACTTTGCCGCCTCCAACAACGTGGCCGAGTACGAGGCGCTCATACACGGGCTCCGGCTTGCCAAAGAACTCGGCATTCGCCGGATCCTATGTTATGGCGACTCACAACATGCACATAAAAGACCTTTGAGAGGCCAGCATTCAACATAGTTTGGATACACCCCCAGTGGGTGGAACTGCGAAAACTTAATGAAGATTGTTCAAAAGACAACAAGCAGGAAAAATAAAGACGGCAAGTCAAGCTGGCGGAGCGACCGACGAGCCGGGCTGGTTGGCGGAGACGGTTGTGCCGGCTGAAGGAGCGGCCGGCTGGCGAACCTCGGCTTGGTCACCGCCTCCCGCAGAGGGTGCGCTTCCACGCGCCTCGTTGCTGGAGGCACGGTCGGCCTAAGGTCGGCCGGTTGTTCCACCAGCCGGCTCGACGTCTTTGCCGTCCTCCTCTTCGTCATCCTCGCCCTCGTGGCTAGAGGCGATCTCCTCTGCCGAGTCCTCGCCCACCGCCGGGTTCAGCCCGAACCACTCCTCCGGCTGGGCAACACTGTCATCATCGATTTTGGGTGCAAAAACGCTGATGTCGGTGCACTCGGCGATCATCGAAGCCCGCTGGGCGATAGCCGGCCTCACCTCCTCTAGCTCCGCGTCAGCCTCCATCCGCCAAGTACGCAGCTGGTCCAGGCTCAGCCCTGGGTACCAAGCCCGTAGGAACTCCAATGCCCGCCCGGCTCCGAGGCGGGCCGCCGACGCCTTCCAAGCCTCAAAGCGACCGACTGCGACCTCCAGCCAGTCGGCAGTTCGGCTTGGGGTGCGGGGGATCGTCTCGCCGGGCTAGAGGGCGGCCAACACTTGCGCCCCGGCACGTTGGAGCCGGTGAAGCATCCGATGAGCCGGCTGCAACCGCGCCTGGACAGCCAAGAGCTGCTCCTCAAGCGTCCGGTTCGCATCCGGCGCGATGTTGGCCCCCGCCTGACGGCGCGCCTCGCGATGGGCCTCGATGCTTTGGGCGGCGAAGGCGGAGTAGCCGGGGAAGTAGTCTGCACAAAAAAATAAGCAGCAGCACAAGTTAAGCCAAAACCCCAGGCGGCAAGGGGCAGGAGAGGGGCGAGGAAGGCGGCTTACCGTCGATCAAGTCCTCGATCCGACCAAAGCCTTCATCCAGTGCTCGCTGGGTCTCAGCCCAGCTCGCTGCCTCGGTCTCAAACTCTGCCTTCAGGGTGGCCTCGCTATCCTGCGCCTTCTGCAAGGCCGCCTTGTGGCTCTTCTCTTGGTCGGCCAACTTCTTGGCCAGGCGATCACGCTCCTGAACCAAGGCAGCGTACTCGGCATCCTTGGTATGAAGGGCGGCCTGCGCTTCGCCGAGCTCCTTCCTCAAGTCGGCGTTGGCCCCTGAAGACAAAGAAAACGAAAAACCAATAAGGAAAAAGTCGTCAAGGAAGATCCGACCCGACTGCTCAGCAGTCGGCCCGAATCTCGGGGACTACACCCAGTGGGTGCGCTGATGCGCCCCCACAGGAGACAGACAAGATCGAGTACTTACTTCGGCTGTCGGCCAGGTCGTCGGTCCTCCGGCTCAACTCCCGAGCCTGGGAGTTGAAGGCGGGAGCACGGGAGTTGTGGTATTCCTGGAAGTTCAGACAAGAAGCAGAAATAAGGTAGCCGTCAAGAAAGATCCGACCCGACTGCGCAGCAGTCGGCCCGAATCTCGGGGACTACACCCAGTGGGTGCGCTGACGCGCCCCCACGAAAGAAATCACGAGATCAAAGCGGCCAAGAATGAAGGACTCACCGGGATGGCGGCTCGCGTCGACAGGAACTCCTGGGTGAACTGTTGCAGCAGGGCGGCCTGAGCTTGAAGCCGGCTCCGGACCCCTTGAGCCGCCACATTCAGCTCGCCAGTCCCCCCGCAGGGAGTCCACTCGGACGTGGCAGTGTTGGCCGCCTCCAGATCTTCCGCTGACTGGCCTGCGCCCGTGACTCGGCGTGACTCCGGCGGAGCGGCGCCTTCCCCTGCACGCCGGCGCGTCACCGGCTGCACCTCGAGGCCGGCTCTGTCCTCCGGCTCACCCCCGGCCGGCTCCTCTGGCGCTGCTCACGATTGGCTGCCTTGGCCCGCTCCGGTTGGCGCTGTTGGCGGCGCTCTCCTCACGAAGGCCACAGGGTCCTCCCCCCTCTCCATCAGCGGCGGGTCTTGGACGATTTCCTCCGCCAAGGGCAATGGGGTGTCAGGGGCCACGGCTCGGAGGGGAATGGTGAGCAGCGGAGGTTGGTTGCGCGGACCCTCCGCCTCCGTCTCTGCGTCGGCCTGCTCCCTCGCCGCCTGGGCGGCCGCTTTTTCCGCCGCCTCGCGCTCCTCCCGCACCTCATGGGCATTCCGCTCCATGGCTTCCCTGAGGTCGGCGCGGGGGTCCACGCGGCGGGAGCTCGAAGATCCTCCAGCCGGCCCCACTACGGAGCCGCCCGGACCCCGCTCAAGGGAAAGCGGCGCCCTGTCCAGCAAGCGGGATAGGGTTAAGAAGAATTTTCGAACAAAAGAGAACGATGAAAAGCATGCGACACGGCAATTGACGACTTACGCTGAGACCGCCTGAGGCTGCTTCACCGCCTTGCGGAAGCGGGCCACTTTCGCAGCCGCCTCATCTCGCTTGGTCGCCGCAGTGGAGGCTTTGGACTTCTTCGTCCGACTGCCGAATAGGCCTGAAGCGGCCCGGCTCTTCTGTGCACCACCGCCGGCAGCCGGCGCGATGGACGAGCCCGCGCCCTGATGGTCGGCCGCCGGCAGGCGATGCGGGGCGACTTCGGCTTCAGCATCATCCAGCCAGTCCTCGAAGCTGGCGGTAAGCCTCGAGCCGCTGGGCTCGGCGTCGTCCCCCACGACGGCGTCTTCCATGGCGGCCGCCCCCAAATCCGGGTCGTCGACGTCGTCCGCCGTGCGGTCGGGGGCATACTGGCGTTCTATCCCCGCTGCCCCGGTCGTCGGCGGGAGAAGGGGGTTCTGCTAAGAAGAACCGACTGATCAGAAGCCGGCCATCATAAAGCCAGCTGCCAACTAAAAGAAGAAAGAAAGGAAAGCTTACCACGGGCGGAGGGTTGGCGCGAGAATACGGCGCCTTGCCGTATCGCCAGTCCTCGGCGATCTTGCAATTGGAGATATAGTTTACCATATACGATACCTCCGCATGAGGCATCTCCCTGGTGCTCAGCCGGCTTGGGTCGAAGCGGTCGCTCATCTGGCACATCATGTGGGGCCGGCTTTGGACAGGAGATATCCGGCGCTCCACGAAGGCGGCCACCAAGTCGGCCCCGCTCAGGTTTTCCGACTGGATCATCACCCGAAGCCAGGAGACGGCGGCGTTCCCGGCCTGAGACAGTGACCGGGACCGGAAACTCCATGAGGGCTGCCTCCCAGCCGGTGGGCCGGCTACGTAAGCCGGCAGGTTGACGTGGTCTCCTTGCTCGGCGACGTTCTTCAAGTAGAAGTACGACTTCTGCCAGATCTTCACCGATTGGATCAGGGGGATGGGTGGGAACGGGTTGTTCTCGCCCTCCCTCCTCATGGCGATGAAGGCCCCGCAGGGGGCGGGCACGCCTGCGACGACGGTGCCGAGTTTGCTCTGGAAGAATTCCCCCCAGAGCTCCAGCGTGGGGAGCAGCCCCAAGAAACCTTCGCAGAGGGAGACGAAGGCCGACAGCAGCATCACCGCATTGGGCTTGAGGTGATGCGGCTGAAGGTTGTAAACCTCGAGGAAGGAGCGCAGGAATCCGCTCGCCGGAAGGCCGGAGCCGCGCAGGAAGTGCGAGCGGAAGATGACCCGCTCGTCCTCCTCCGGTGCCGGCAAAATCTCCGTCTTCGGCGCCAGGCGGACCCGCACGAGGTTGGCGTCGGGCAGGCGCCGAGTCTGGCGGAGGAACTCGAAACGGTCCTCGTGGACGTTGGAGCCGTCCCACGAGCTCGACAGCGCCACGGGAGCAAGACGATGTGGCGGCGCTGAGACGGGAGGCTGCGGCGGCAACGAGAGGAAGAAACGAGGACGAGAAGGGGCGGAGCAAGAGAGAGCGTGCGAACCTCCGTCGCTTCCTCTCCTCCCCCTACTTATAGGCTCGCGTGGCAGAGCCGAGGAGGCGCGGCGTGGGGAAATGTGGGGACCGATCGTGCCCACTTCCCCACGTCCCGCGCTTATTGCGCCTTAACGGCGAAATAAAAATGCCGCGAGAAGGCGAGCGGTCCATGTGGGCCACGGAAGATCCGCGCTCGGACCGAGGCCTGCGAGTGGCGGGCCCGGGCCTGCGGCGACGTCCCGTCGCACGCGTGCGTTGGCAGGATTTCCTCGCCATGTGGCCCGCGTTCCCGCCTACGAGAACCAGAGCTCTCTGAAGTCGGCATACACCCGCAAAGCCGGCTCTTCAGGATGGGAAGCTGACCAAGCTTCTCATCCCTTTGTCCGCCTCGAAGGTCGATCAGCTTTGGGGACTACTGTCGGAGTAAATAGCCATGGGTAGCCTAGTCGGCTTCCCCTGGCCCTCCTGAAAAAATTACGAGCCTGTTCGGCTCTCGAGAACCCAAGACATGGGGCCGCCTTCCCCTTGCTGGCTGTCATCCAGGCCGGCTTTCGGAAGGCGGCCCGACTTTAGCCCTCACGAAGAAAGCCGCGGGAGGGCTGACTTCGAGAAGCCGGCTGCGAGAAGGCCGACTCCAAGAAGCCAGCTCCCATAAAGCGGCCGAGACCGTACCCTCAAAGTTTGCATCCACCTAGCAGCGATGTGACAGGGCGTGGCTACAGTGGAGCCTGCCACCCCCGAATCCCGGAGCACGCCAGGCACAGTGCGCCGTACGGAGTGGGCATGACACGTCCGGCGCGGCACTGTTGCCATGTTGACCCTGGTGTCACCCACGACGGGCCGCCAGCGCGGCCCACAGACTGTGGGCCCCTTCGGGCAGGGAGACACCCGAAGGCGGCCACGCCTCCCCCCAGTCGGCCCAAGACAGAGCCGGCTCCCCGCAGCCGGCTCGCCACCTCCCTCGAAGGAGACGCCCCATTAAGGAGACAAGACGCGATGAGGCTACAGCGATCGCCTGACGGGTGGTAGCACTGTAGCCGCGCCTTCCACGACGAAGCCCACGTCACCAAGATGGAGCCACAGTAACCAGCCGCCGACCAGGCCCTGGACAGTGGGGCCTGCCTGTCGACCAAGGGGCCGGCAGCGGGCGGGACCCACCAGTCGGCGGGCCCCAGCAGCCGGCGCAGTAGCCGGCGAGCGCAGTCACAGACGGCTGGGCCCCGCGCCCAGTCGGATTACCATTGTACCCCCGGGGGGTAGGCCTATATAAACCCCTCGGGGCACCCATGCAAAGGGTTGGACCCCTAGCTAGTCTTAGACACCATACAAGGAGAAGGAGCAAGCTAGCCGAGCCCTTCTTCCTCCTCCCACTGAACAGCTCAAGGAGCGTTGTGTAGCTACTTGTCCATCTAGTGATCATGCGGAGACCCCGCAGAGCAGCAGTAGGGGTGTTATCTCCACAGAGAGCCCCGAAGCTGGGTAAGATTCGCCGGCGTGCATGTCTTCGCCTCATCCCGTTTCCAGGCACCGGCGACGTCTTACTGGCTCCCATAATGATAAGCCACCCGTTGGCATATGTCAGACCTACCACCCGACACCGAGATCCGCCGGTTTTGACACCGACAATGAAGCCTAAGAGCATATGGCGGTTCATAGAGGTCCCAAACCCGAAGGCGGCTTAAAGCCCTCGGATATAATCCGCCATGTATATAGACTTGTTTTGTAAGGTAGGAAAGAAAGGTCATTGAGCCGGATATGTTGTATTAGCTTGCCGGGACTCTGTAGGCCGTAGGGCGTCAACCCGTGTATATAAGGGGACGACCCAGTGGCGGCTTAGGACAAGAAAGAAGAGATCGAGAGCCGGGTCAAGCGTATTTACTCCCTGCTCATCGAAACCCTAGCAATACCACCTACAACTGGATTAGGCTTTTACGTTCACCGTAAGGGGCCGAACCAGTATAAACTCCTCTTGCCCTTTATCCCGATTAACCCCTTTAAGCTAACCTCATCGCGATGGCTCCATGACTAATTCCTCACACTAGGACATCTGTCCATCCAACGGCCGTAGTGCTTCTTCAACCTCTGGTCTTCTTGCTCGACCCTCCCAAATCAGCGCGGGTCGTGTCGTGTGCTCCTGCCTCCCGTGGACGGTTGTGATGCCGCGGAGGCCTAACCGCCCCCTACTACTCACACTGCTAGCCAGGCCATCCCTCTACTCACCCACACCCCCTGTTATTCTATGGCGACGGTAGCCTCACACCGCAGCCGAACCAGTGAACCCTCATACTCCTCTCCGCGTGGGAATCCACAACCACTTCTTCCCTGGCTCCGCGTCATCCCCTTCCTAGGTGTAACACCCCGTGTCCAATGCGCCAGATGTCTTCCAGTTATTCACCATCATTGCCTTGTCATTTACTTGTGTGTTGCTCTTTGCCATGTCATCATGTGCATTGCATCCTCATGTTGTTCGTCTCTTACATCCGGTCACTTTCTCCGCTGTCCGTTTTGGAATCCGACTCTCTCACATCCACCCGTTGCACCTCTCAGACCTTTTTTCATGAGCGGGAGAAAAACATTCTCAGAATGGGCCGAGATTTGTCGAGTAGTCTTGGTACATCACCGGTAGACCGCCTGTCAAATTTCGTTCCATTTGGAGGTCGTTCAATGCCCCAATGGTTAACCGCGTTAGCCGAAACCCTACTTCTCTTTGCAGCCCAGCACCCTCCACAACAACCCACTAGCCCACCTAAAGCCACTCCATGCTCTCCGTCGTTGGATCACAATCATGTGATCGAAAACCACACCTCATTTGGACTCTCCTAGCTCCCTCCACCTATATATAGTTCCTCCCCTACATTTTCGCGGACAAAACCCTAGCCTCCCCTCTCCCGCCGCCGCAGAACATGTCCGTCCGCGCCGAACACGTCGCATGGACCAATCCGGTGATGACACGTCACTTCCGCCGCCGCCCGCAACCACTCAGTTGCCGCCATGTCGCCCCCGCCGCCATCTCCCCCGCACGGGCCCGGGAGGCCCAGATCCAGCCCTCCCAGCCCGGATCGCCGCGCCGCCGCCCGAAGCCTCCCGCACCAAAGGCGCCGCTCGCCTCCCTGCTCCGCCGCCCGGCTCTCGAGCCCCGACGTCTGCCGCCCCTGCGTCGTCCGCCGCCGCCTCGCGCCGTCCGGGCCCCGCTCCTCCGCCGACCTCGCCGGCCTCCGGTGACCTCCGCCTCCGCCGCCCCTCCTCTTCAGACCCAGAGCCCTTGCCCTGGAACCACGCCCTCCGCCTTGCCCCGACCCTGTCGGCGCCTCGCCCTGCCGGTGTTGCTCCGCCCCGCCGTCGTGGTTTCGCCCCTCTCGTCATCGGCGGACCGCGCTGCCCTCTCGCGCTTCGGCCTCGCCTCACCTCGAGAGGATGAGCGGCAGCGACCGACTTCTCTGCCTCGTGGGCCGGTCCAGATCCGTCCGGCCATTCTGCCTCCTCGACCGGCCCAAGGCCCTCTGGTGAGAGAGCCCGTCCAATCCCCCGCCCGGTGCATGTTTTAGCTGTCTTGCGCTCATCCTTGTTTTTTTTCTCTCTGAAAAATGGCCAAGTTCTTAGCATCATGCATGCATGTTTGCGATGTGATAACTTTGCGCGTGATTGTCCGATTGGAGTGTATGTTATATGCAATTGTTCATCTCATAATGCTCTACATGCTAGTGTCATTTGCATGCATGTTACTATTTACCTTGATGCCTTAATCATCATTGCAAGAGTGCTAAATGTCATAATCTGCTGGAAATTATCATAACTTGCCGATTTGTCTTTTTCATAGCATTTTGTGTGTTGATCGTTTGTGCATCATGTCTACATGTTTTAGGAGCATCTTCATGCCATCTTTATAGTGCTGCAATCCATGTGTTTTTATGTGCCTTGTGTTGACTAGCACAAGCTTGTGAAGTGAGCTACTTGATGTTTGCTGATTTCTGAGACTTGGTGATTTTTTGCTAAGTCTGTAACTGTTACATTATGTGCCTTTGTTAACTTGATGCTACCATCTATTACATGCATAATCTGGAGATGCCTAGTTGACATGTTTTGACGTCCATGTTATGCTATATCATGCCATGTCTTTTGATGCCTCATATATATATCTGTAGAATATGTTTTCATTGCCATGAACATGCCTAATTAATGTTCCAGTTTTGTGTTAACTCCATGATGCCATGTTGTGAGCTTGTTAATGATTGATCTATGCCTCTTTTGGAGTTGCTATTATTACATGAATTGAAGTATTCTATGAGTAATTTTTCCACATGTCAAGTTTGTTAATTTTCAGCTTTATATGATCTCTGTTCCAAGCATGCAAACATGCTATGCTCATGTTGCTGTTTTACACTTGCTGAAATTGTTACAACATGCAAACTTGTGTTGATGATTCCCACTAGTCCATGAGCCATATCTATATGATTCCTAGATTGTTTTTACTCTTTGTTATGTGTACTTTGATGACATGCCCTCGGTTTCCATATAACTTGCTGTAGTTTGTCTCTTTCTTGCTCTCAAGTTGCCATCATGCTAAATCTGTCATTTTGTTAACAACATGTTCCATTTTCCTTGAATCATTGTGATTACTCCATTCTTCATATGAACTAGTGCCCCTAGACTAAGTTGAAGTATATCATGTCTAGTACAGGAACATGTCTTTTGCATAATTATTAAACTTGCTATGCTTGTTGTTATGTGCCTCCAAAGTCAGCATCATAATGCTATTGTTTTGCATTCCCAGATTTCCTCTAAGTCTGAGAATCTGTTTTTAAGTTGCAATCTTGTCTGGATGAATGCCATTGATCTAGGGGCTATATGGAGATGCTTAGTAATCATGTTTTTCCATGTTTAACCTGTACTTGAATGCCATGCTTTTGTTTGCCATGATCTTGCACTATATCATCATTATTTCATGCCTCAAACATGTCAACATGTTATTCCTGCTCACATGTATGCTCTGTTTTTCACCAAGTCATAATCTGAGTTATTAAGTTGCTTTTTTGCTTTGATCATGTTGGATTAATCCTGATCCCTATGAACTTGAACCTTGATGTTATTTGAAGTATGTAATCTGTACTTTGAGTGCATATCATGTTTGTGCCCATATGTTTCCTGTAGCATGTTCTTTCCTTGAATGCAAAGTGCTTAGTTGTTGTTTTGGGCAGATTGTGTTTGAAACTTGTTTCGTGTGTATGTGTTGAACCGTTACTCCGTTTGGAGTATGCTCTATATCAAACTTGCTTGGTTTTGTATGTAGTTTCATCATGCCATGTTGCATCCTTGTTTTAGAGTGTTTGTGATGTTGTTTTGCTTGCATTTGCGTCAATGACATGTTTAACTTGTTTTTGCTCATTTTTTCCAGGCCGTAGCTCCGAATTAAACGAACTTTATTTGTAACTTGACTAGAAAACCATGTAGATCATCTTGGTGCAATTTAAGTTGATGTTTAACAACTTTAACACAATGTTTTGTTTAGTTCTAGGCCAATTTCTAAATTTTCATATGAGGACTTCCTAGAATTGTTATGTGTTGTTTCCGGCCTCATTTAAACTTGGTTTGATGTGTTGCTCTTGTATGCATCATCTCTTGCCATGAGTAGCATTATATAGCCTTGTCATGCATCATACTTGGTTGAGCATCATGCCATGTTTATGTGTTGTGTGTTTACCATGTTGTTTGCTTCTTTCCGGTTGTGCTCCTTCTTGATAGTTCCTGTTTCGTTGCGATTGTGAGGATTCGTTCGACTATGTGGGATCGTATTCTTCATGGACTCGTTCTTCTTCCTAGCAGGATTTCAGGCAAGATGACCGTCACCTTGGATATCACTACTATCTTTGCTATGCTAGTTGTCTCGATGCTATCGCTATGTCGCGCTACCTATCACTTGTTTATCAAGCCTCCCAAATTGCCATGATAGCCTCTAACCTTTTCACCCTTCCTAGCAAACCGTTGTTTGGCTATGTTACCGCTTTGCTCAGCCCCTCTTATAGCGTTGCTAGTTGCAGGTGCAGTCGCAGGTTGTTCCATGTTGGGACATGGATATCTTGGGATATCACAATATCTCTTATTTAATTAATGCACATATATACTTGGTAAAGGGTGGAAGGCTCGGCCTTATGCCTGGTGTTTTCTTCCACCCTTGCCGCCCTAGTTTCCATCATACCGGTGTTATGTTCCTTGATTTTGCATCCCTACCATGGTGAGGGGTATGGGGCCCTCTTGACTGTTCGCTTTGAATAAAACTCTTCCAGCAAGGCTCACCATTGGTTTTACATTTTCCATAATAATACTTGAAATAAATAGTTAATTGGCATAGGGCGTCATGAACCCGAGGATTCTTACTACATAGCAGGGGGGCAGCGCTGATGGTGTTGGTCCCAAACAAGGAGATTGTGGGGCCACCACGGGGCAACCCGAGGTTCTGGTTTTACTCGTAGGTTGACCTATCCGGACGTGGCTTGAGACAAGATACGCACGGCTACTATCAGGGTGTCGACATGCTGGGAGGCTTTGCTGGCTTAGTTTTACCATTGTCAAAAGGTCTTGTGCACCGGGATTCTGAGTCTGATCGGATGGTCCCGCGATGGAGGATTGTCTCCCCGGATCGTGAGCTTGTCATGGGCCCGCGGTTATGTGGCAGATGGGAATTTGTTAGGTTGTAGAGGACTTAAAGTAAACTCAATTAAGATACACCAACTGCGTGCGTAACCGTGCCTGTCTCTTTTCGGGGAAGTTCGAGAGGAGAACACGGTTGGGTTATGTTTGAACGTAAGTAGTTTAGGATCACTTATTGATCATTACTAGTTGCGACCGTTTGCATAGCTTCTCATCTTACTCTTGTACTCGTAAGTTAGCCACCATACTTTGGTTAGTCACTTGCTGCAACCTCACCACTTGTCTTTTCCTTACCCATTAAGCTTTGCTAGTGTTGATACCCATGGTAATGGGATTGCTGAGTCCTCATGGCTCACAGATTATTACAACACCAGTTGCAGGTACATGTAATGTGATGATCATGATGTGAGAGCGATGTTTACTTGTTTTGGAGTTCTTCTTCTTCGTCGATCTTGGGTTAGGTTCCTGGTCGGCAGCCTGGGCTAGCAGGGTGGATGCCGTTTAAGTTTCTGTTTGTGATTCATCTGTAGTCGGATGTTGGTCTCATGTATGATGTTGATGTATTCATGTGGCATTTGTATGCCTTGTATGTATCCCCAACAATTATGTAATGGTACGATGTAATGATATCCACCTTGCAAAAGCGTTTCAATATGCGGTTCTATCCTTGGTGGGACCTTTCGAGTTCCTTGAGGATAGAGTCGCATATTGGGCATGAAAAGTTGGTATCAGAGCCTCAATCAACCATAGGAGCCCCCTTGATTGTTCATAGTTGGCCGTTGTCGAGTGAGGGAGTCCTGGATTAGGGGGTGTTCGGGTAGCCGGACTATACCTTCAGCCGGACTCCTGGACTATGAAGATACAAGATTGAAGACTTCGTCCTGTGTCCGGATGGGACTTTCCTTGGCGTGGAAGGCAAGCTTGGCGATGCGGATATTCAAGATCTCCTACCATTGTAACCGACTATATGTAACCCTAACCCTATCCGGTGTCTATATAAACCGGAGGGTTGTAGTCCGTAGGCAATCAACTCCATATACAACAATCATACAATAGGCTAGCTTCTAGGGTTTAGCCTCCTTGATCTCGTGGTAGATCTACTCTTGTACTACCCATATCATCAATATTAATCAAGCAGGACGTAGGGTTTTACCTCCATCAAGAGGGCCCGAACCTGGGTAAAACATCATGTTCCCTACCTCCTGTTACCATCCGGCCTAGACGCACAGTTCGGGAACCACTACCCGAGATCCGCCGGTTTTGACACCGACATTGGTGCTTTCATTGAGAGTTCCTCGGTGTCGTCGCAATCAAGAAGGATGCCTCCTCCCGTCTTTAAAGACGGCACCGTTGCTAAGGGAGCCTTGGCTGTCGGCCAAACTCTCCGGCTAGGTGGTTTCCTCATGACCGCCTGTGCGGCTGTTGCGCCGACGGTGACCTCTCGGGTCATCAAAAGCAACCTACATGTCGGCTCGGAGCTCGTCGAGCAGCTAGATCCAATGGAGCTCTCTTCCGTAAACGAGCTCTTGGATCGCATCGCCGCCCTGGGGGTCGCTACGGATTACGACCAGGTTGGGCTTAAACCCGATCTAAGAGAAATTAACTCTCCCCAAGTCACCCACCATGTTGCCGTGGTAGAGGCGCAGAGTGGCGACCCTTCATCTATTTTAAGGACTAGCTACGTCCGAATTCCCGACTCCTCCAAGCCGGATACCCGCGGAGAGGAGGATGTAACTCAAGACCTGAGATTAGGATCAGGCAACAGGAAACATCCAAGAATCCGAACTTCAGAGTTCGGAAACTCTTCGGCCTCCGAATCTTGGATTGGGTGAGGTTTCAGATTCAACGACACCCGCCCACCCGAACATAAGCGATCTCTCCCAAATCAGACAGAGGCCCGAGGAAATAGTACATCATTACTGTGCCAGATTCCTCCTGGTTATGAACAGGATAAAGGATTGCCGCGAGGGAGACGCAATCTCAATTTTCTGCAGTAATTGCACGGACGAGGGAATCCTTAACGCCGTAAGTCATCGTGATATTACACGCTTCGCTGACTTGGCGTCCATAGTACAAAAATACTGTGCGATGGAAAGCGCCTGGAAAACCGAAATAAAATTTTGGGATAATCCAGCCTTGAATAGTAATCCCGTCCGAACTAAGAGGGTGCATCATCATAGGACACCCGGGATAAACACCAAAAAGCCAAAACCCTCTACAGGGCATGGAACCGTACTGGAAAGGTGGCTTGATGGACCCTGTAGAATCCACAGTACAGAGGACGCCACACCAACTCACAGCCTTAGAGCATGTTCGATACTCCGGCAGGTGGCCAAAATTGGCGAGGACCTCTTAATTCTGGAGGCCGCAGAAAGCCAGCCCGAGGACACCAGTACCGTTCTCACAGTCTTCGAGACTTTCGCATCAAATAGTATGCGAAAAAGAACACTCCGCAGCCTCGCCGAAGTCTATCAAGTTTGAACAATAAATCCATGGAGTAAAACTGCTATTACCTTCAACGCAAGTGATGAACCTAGATTCCGAACAGCCCGAGCACCAGCCGCATTGGTTCTCAGTCCCATAGTGGATGGCTTTCGCCTCACCAAGGTTCTCATGGATGGAGGCAGCGGACTGAACCTCATTTATGAGGAAACCCTTCAAAAAATGGAAATAGACTGGAACCGCATCGAGCGAAGTAGCACAACCTTTAGAGGAATAATCCCTAGTCGGGAAGCGCGCTGCACAGGAAAAATCACACTAGATGTGGTGTTCGGCACGCCATATAATTACAGGTCCGAAGAAGTCACGTTTCAGGTGGCCCCGTCCAAAGCGGATATCACGCTTTACTGGGACGGGAAGCATTCTCAATCTTCCAAGCAATACCCCGTTACGGGTACATGAAGCTTAAGATACCCGGGCCGAACGGAATTATCACTCTAGCTAGTGATCCGGACGTAGCACTCCGCGCCGAAAACAAGACGGCCGCATTAGCCCTTGAGGCACTATCCGAAGCCTTAGCGGCCGAGGAACTGACTACGCTGCGCTCCACGGTTAACAGGGATGATGTGATACTGGATAAGAGATCCAAATCCACATCCTTCAAGCCAGCTGACGAAATAGTCAAATTCCAGGTCCATCCAACGGACCCCAATAAAACAGCTTCCATCGGGGCACGACTGAACCCTGATGTAGACTCCGCACTGCGAGAGTTCCTACGAGAGAACTGGGACATTTTCGCCTGGCACCCTTCAGACATGCCAGGGATCCCACGCAGGCTGGACGAACACAGCTTAAATATCCTAAAAGGATTCAAACCTGTCAAACAAGCCCTTCGGCGTTTTTCCGAACCCAAGAGACAGGCTATGGGAGAGGAGCTAGCCAAGCTATTGGAGGCCGGATTCATTAGAGACATAAAACATCCGGACTGGCTAGCAAACTTGGTGATGGTACCAAAGAAGGACAAATCCTGGCGCCTGTGTGTCGATTTTAAAGACCTCAACAAGGCTTGCCCAAAGGATCCCTCCCCCGTCCCCCGTATCGATCAAATTGGATATCCCAAAGGACCTCAAACAAATAACAAAAATTAACCGGATGTGTGGCGGCTTTAAGCCGCTTCATCTCCCGCTTGGGAGAAAAGGCACTACCCCTCTATCGCCTCCTTCGGCGCACCGAACACTTCGAGTGGACGGAGGCCGCGACGGACGGACTTGATGAAATAAAAGCCATATTGGCAACAAACCCAGTCCTGGCCGCGCCGAACACCGGTAAACCAATGTTATTGTACATTGCAGCAACACATCAAGTTGTCAGCACAGTGCTCGATGTCGAGCGGGAAACGGATGGACACAAATTCCCCCTTCAAAGGCCGGTGTACTACGTATCCACTGTCCTCACTCCATGCAAATCACGGTACCCGCATTATCAAAAGATTGCATACGCGGTATTCATGGCATCCCGGAAGCTACGACACTACTTTCAAGAGTGTTCCAGAACAGTAGCCTCGCAAATACCACTCAACGATATTATCAACAACCGCGACGCAACAGGCCAGATTGCAAAATGGGCCATCGAGCTTCTCCCGTTCGATATAACCTATAAGCCACGGCGAGCTATTAAATCACAAGTTTTGGCCGACTTCGGTGGATAAATTCACCAAATGGATAGAAGCCAAGCCTATTAAAATGGCCGAATCCGGACCTGTGATAGACTTCATATCCGGGTTGTACACCATTATGGCGTCCCCTACAGCATCATAACCGATAACGGTACAAACTTTACCGCCGACGAGGTAAAACTCTGGTGCAAAAACATGGGCATCAAGCTCGATTATGCTTTCGTCTATCACCCACAAACCAACGACCAGGTCGAACGTGCAAATGGTCTTATCATGAGCGGCATTAAACCCATACTGGTGCGGTCCCTAAAGGAATCTAACACGCACTGGGTAGAGGAGCTCGACTCCGTGCTATGGGGGCTGCGGACCACGCCAAATCGCACCACCGGATACACACCATTTTTTATGGTGTAGGGCGCAGAGGCAGTTCTGCCCTGCGACATAATTCATGACTCACCTAGAGTGCACATGTACGAAGAAAGAGAAGCCGAGATCGATCGGCAGGACAACTTGGACGCCCTCGAGGAGGAGCGTGACGTGGCAAAAGCCCGTTCCGCATTTTATCAACAACAGGCCCGAAGATATCAAAGCAGAGAAGTACGGGCCAAAAATTACAATATTGGCGAACTAGTTCTACACCTGCCGGATAGGAAAAAGGACAAGCTCAAGCCCAAGTGGGAAGGTCCATTCATAATTGACCAAGTCCTGACTGGCGGAGCGTACCGCCTGCGAGATGCGTCAGATAACCGACTTGAGCCGAACCCGTGGAACGCCACCCGTCTCCGAAGATTCTATGCCTAGCGCCGGACTCTATGTTCGTCTCCTGCCTCTGTCCATGTTTTGCATTTTTCTGTCTTACATTTCTCTCCTTCCCCTCTTTTCTTTTATAGCCCTTAAAGGCTCATCTAGTGATGCGCCACTCGCGCTCATTAAACCTGGGGGCTTCTTTAACAGAAGCTTATTTATACGGGCTTCACGCCCAACACATGCGTCAAACTTCTGCATGTACCTTTTTCTTCACCATTATATGCATCGATATGACTTAAGTTTTGGCCAAGCTGGGTTGCCTGGCTCCTGTGCTTGCCGCTACGTTCCCGATTGTTCGGCTAGGCGGTAAAGGGAGCACCTCTGCGATTGTTACTGCCGGGTCAGCCGGATGTGTACCTCAGACTGGGTGAAGCCGAAAGCTAGCGTTCTTAAGGGAATATTTGGTCGGTGAGATAAAAGATGATCTTTTTACTCATTTTATGCGCCCCCAGATGCTTTTTTCTGCGTCTTTTTACGCAGTCCAGACATGCACTTTAGGGCATGCCTCCCAGCGAAAGGAACCCCTAACGGAACTATTCTCTCTGGAAGATGTTTCTTACTAACCATGTAATATAACATAACTAGTTGGGCACTTGTCTAATAAAGCACTAATGACCCCTACGCCTGGTCTCCACGCATACCACGGTTCTTATATAACCGCTATGGTATTCGGACACACTCCGGACCGTCAGGTCCCGAGGTTGAAGCGAAAAGGTCGGCAACGACAAACGATCTACAATCCAGCTAGAAGGCATTACACATGTCAATTCAAAATTACATAGTCATTCTAACTGATTGTATTCCTCTTCTATACCATCTAACAGGCTGTCCAATTTATAGTCCTGCTGGGAATACTTCGCGGCCAACTCTACTTGGCCGTATACTAAGCTCACAGGGATCTCCTTCCCGTCAGGCCCCACTGGTCCGACCTCGGCCATGTGGTTTGGGTCAGACTTCGTAAAACGGGTCTTCACCATGGCCCAGGCTTCCCTAGCGCCTTGTCAGCAGGCTGATATCTTCCACAACCGGAAGCGCCGCCGAGCTCCCTTCAGCTTCTCCGCAAGCTCTCCAATGCCCTCGGGCATGGAGTGGGCAGGACATAAGGCTTGCGCAACACCTCGCATCGCCTGCCAAATTCGCTCGTGCAGTTGCATGAGTTCGGGAAGAAGGTCACCCGTAGAACCGGGCATCTCCTCTGCAGGACGACCTGTGAGCATACCTACAGACATTACTCTGTTAGTCGACTTCCTCGCCGAACTCTTTTTTCAAAGTTCGTTCAAGCACTTACTAAATATGCCGCGTCGAAGCCGCTGATTCTCCTTCGTGGAGTCCGACAGCTGGCCACGAACATCTTTAAGTTCGACGTCCAGCCGGGTGTTGGCATCCTGAAGATCATTCTTCTCTCGCCTCACCTTTGTCAACGTACTCTCACCGGCCTTTAGTCGGCGTAAGAGTTGTTGCTTTTCCGGATCGAGTCTGGCGCCATCTGCAACATGATTTGTCAGATTTGCACCCACACCGCACAATACTAATCTTTCGAAGTGTATCTTACCAGAGGGGGTCTCTTTGGGCTCCCCTGCTGCGGCTAGTGCGGCCTCTAGTTGGGCCTTGCACTTTTCCAGCTCCTGGGATAGTACAGTATTCTTCTCTGTAAGAACATGCATATTAAATGATCCTTAAATCAGTTGCTCTGACTGTTTCAAGTCTCGGGGGCTACTGGTATATATATATATATATTTGACCAAAATTTTCTTACCCGTATGTCTTTTACATACTGCTCCGTGGCTCTGGCTAAACCATTTTGAGCGGCACGGAGGTACGCATCTCCTGAATTAAAGACATCTAAAGCCTCTTGGGAGAAACAAGCATCGCGTAGAACTGTCCGGCGATGCCTGTGGTTCATGGCACTCTCCACTTCAGAATTTGTGGCAGACAGCCTATCCGCATCCTCTGTCGGAGGAGCGTCCGGTGCGCGCCTTGTGCTCGCCTCCGCTTCCTGGCCAGACGTTGGAGCCTGGCTGGTGGAGGCGCGATTGGCAACCTCTCCGGATGTAGTCCGGCGAGGTCTCTTCGTTCTGAAGATAGCACGAACATTAATATGCCCTGACAGAATAACACCAGGGAAACAGAGGATGCGCTATACCTTTGCGCCGGCATCTCAGTCCGGACTACATTCCTTTTTGCCCCACGGGGCCCTGCGGCCCCTCGTTGGCTAGCCGCCGCAGGATCGGCCTCCTGCCTTGGAAATCTCCCCTGCAAAACACGATTGTCGTCAGAAACACCGGAATACGTGAGAGTGGAATCTCTCTCAAGGGAATGAGACTCCGGTTTCTGTCACCTGGGAAGCCGGCATTAACCCTGGGTAATCAGCCGTGATGGCTACCATGGTATTGTCCTTGCTTAGCTGATGGAACACCTCATCGATAAGCTCCACCGATATGTCCGGATCCTCTTCGGAGTCCGGATCGAGGAACCGTTCTGGGTCCTCGCGCTGTGGAGGGCGGCTGTTTATATCCTTTACCACCTGGGTCGCAGTTCCTACATTGAAGTCGTTACACTACATATCTAACCGTGGGAGTATAAAACAAACGGGCAAGCGCAGTTGTTCACTTACCCAACTTGGAGGATCGTACATAGTAAATCCAGCCTACGGGTTGACGTGGAGGAATTCCTCCTTTTCTCCCTTATACAAAGAGGATAAGATCTTTACTAGAGCGCCAGCTGAGGCCGGCCCCTTACGACCGTAACGGGTGGCGTCATCCTCCCCGTTGAAATCCCACATGGGGTCGCCTCTATATTTAAGTGGCTGCACCCCCCGCATAATGCATGCGGCCATGACTCCAATCATGGTTAGTCCGGAATGAGCCAACAGTCTTATCCGGCCCATCAGGTAAAGGACGTCTCTGTCGCTTTCTCTCTGAGAGCTCCGCGGAGGCCAGCTCAAGCGTTTCTTCAATGGAGCACTGTTGAACTCAGGGAGACCGACCCGGATAGGGTCCGGTAGCGGGACATCATCTATGTAAAACCATTCTGAAGGCTAGTCCTCGGACGCCTTCTTTGGTGTTCCGGATAGGTATCCGGTCACGGCGATGCGCCATACTTCGGCTCCGCCCACTTGGTATATAGACCCCTCTCGAGAACGGGGCACCAGGCAGAATAACCTCTTCCACAACGCGAAATGAGCCTCAACGCCTAAAATAGCTCGCAAAGGGCGACGAAACCTGCAATATGTAATACGGAGGCGGGCCTGAGATTGTGCAGCTGGAGGCTGTAGAACTCCAGAAGCTCGCGGAGAAATGGATGAATTGGAAACCCCAGTCCCCTTATTAGATAGGGGACGAGGCACACCCGCTCTCCTTTAGAAGGATTGGGGGTGCTCTCCACTTGTTTTCCGCCATTGTAGGTGGCGAGACCGGCTCGGACCGGGACCATGTATGCCTGAGGGAGAAATCCCTTGGCCTGAAGCGACACTAACTCGCTATGCGGGATGGTGCAACTCTCCCAGTCCCCGGGTTTGGGACCGGAGGGGCGAGGGGAGGAGCTGCGACGGCTGGTCATGTTGGAATGGACCTTTGCTGGAAGCGCTCTGATGATAACTCGCGGAGAGGAGAAGATGTGGTTTGGACCTAAATCCCCACCCCGTTAAACAGGCGGGTCATTTATACGGCTAGGGGTGTGGATGTAAAAATGCCCTGGCTTTTCGCATTCGTTTGACACGTGGAAGACGACCATTATTGGGCGTGGGAGCCGAGGAGCGCTACATTACAAAAATTGGACATTATTCCTACAGGTACATAGGATTTGGAGAAGAACCCGCCTTGCAATGCCGAACAATCTGCGCGCCGGACTCGTCTTCATTGAAGCCTGGTTCGAGGGCTACTGAGGGAGTCCTGGATTAGGGGGTGTTCGGGTAGCCGGACTATACCTTCAGCCGGACTCCTGGACTATGAAGATACAAGATTGAAGACTTCGTCCCGTGTCCGGATGGGACTTTCCTTGGCGTGGAAGGCAAGCTTGGCGATGCGGATATTCAAGATCCCCTACCATTGTAACCGACTATATGTAACCCTAACCCTATCCGGTGTCTATATAAACCGGAGGGTTGTAGTCCGTAGGCAATCAACTCCATATACAACAATCATACCATAGGCTAGCTTCTAGGGTTTAGCCTCCTTGATCTCGTGGTAGATCTACTCTTGTACTACCCATATCATCAATATTAATCAAGCAGGACGTAGGGTTTTACCTCCATCAAGAGGGCCCGAACCTGGGTAAAACATCATGTTCCCTACCTCCTGTTACCATCCGGCCTAGACGCACAGTTCAGGACCCACTACCCGAGATCCGCCGGTTTTGACACCGACATCGAGAGTCTACTTATATGGGAGAGTAGGAATTCTTTTTACTCCTCAGCCCTTTCATCGCTCTGGCAAGGAATCTTTACAGTACTTGTGTTGAGTAGAGTAGAGGGAGTGCCTCGTCAACACGTGCATGACCGTTATCTCACGTACTGTTGGGTCCCAGGTCTGCGATCTCTATCTCTATTCTCTCCATCATCTAACCTTTGCACGGGCACACATGAAGAGCGGCGCTAGCATTCCATGGTGTTATTACAACTAAAATCAAGTCGGTGTTTTGATATACTCCTCTTCCCCTTCAATTTTTTTAGGATCACGCAGTTAGTTTTCATTCGTTGCGATGTCAGCTCTTTTCATCCGGCGCGCTTCTCTCGGAATGATTCAATCATGTTCATCTTTTGCGAGATTAGTCCTCAGTTCTTTCTCAATGAAGTTGTTCCCCGTATGAAGTTGTCTTTCTTTTTCCCCCCCCCCCCCCCCCCTTTTTTTTCTCGGAGCCGGAGTCCTTAATCGAGTATCCATCCTGCTCGTGCGAAGCCTTTGCATTCTTTCCTCAATTACTTCAACCGGTATTTTCCCTTCAAGTTATTCTTTGGTTCCCCGTTCCAGTTGTCTTTGTTTTTTCCCCCCCCCCCCCCCCTTTTTTTCCCGGAGTCTGAGCTTCTATTCGAGCATCAATTTCATTCATGCGGAGCCTCTTCAATCTTTCTTCAATTGTCTCAACTGGTGATTTCTCGGCAACTTCGTCATGGTTCATCTCATTTTCTTTCCGATGGATTCAATTCATGTTTCCCGGGTTGATCTTACTCCTTTGTTTGGCTCAAGTGTTTTCATTTGCTCGTTTGCCTCTCACCATTTAATCGTTCCGGAGTGATGAAGACATCTCAGAAGATTCGTGTTTGCCTTCAATTATTTCGAGGATATCACCTCATTCAAGTCTTCCAGTTGTTCCGATGCATCATTTCTCATTCAAACAATCATTTCCAATGGTGTTTCTTTTCAGTGGGCCCTAACCCACAGGTCTTTTCCCTGGATCTTACCTGACACTTTCAATTTTTCGGAGTTATTCTCAAATTCATTTTGAAGTTTGACGTAAGAATGAATTTCATCCGTCAGATGCTTTTCCAAGATCGATTTCAAATTATTTTCATTGTTGTCTCATCCTCTTCGCTTTTCATTCTCTCGGAGTATCTCAACAATTTTTGGTGGTGTTCCTCGTCGTCATTCTCAATATTTGAAGACCGAAGAAGATTTTTCCCCTAAATCTTGACCGTTCTCTCAAAGATTTGTGATTCTAGCTTCATGTAATCCTCTAAAATTATCCCGTTTCTCAGAAATTCTTTTTTCACCCATTCAGAGTATTTCAGGAGTTGTTTTCCATTTCGATCATCCGTAGGCCATCATTTAAGAAGATTCCTTTGTTCCAAGTTTTCAGCTTCATTCTTCAATTATTCGGATTTGATGCCTCTTAGTTCGTCTCCATATTATGCTGGTGCTTCGATCAACTATTCTTTAATCAGTTCACGATCTCTTCGCTCTCTTGGATCTTGATTCACTCAAGTCTCTTCGAGAGTTTTCTAATTCTTTCCGGCGATTTGTTCTCTTCTCTGCGTTCGTTTTCATTGCCACGGTGGTTTGTTTAAGTATTTTACTTTTGTTCTTCTCATATCAATTAATTCGTTCTTCCCAAATCATACCGGTGGTTCATGAAGACCTTCCCAAGTTTTGCCATATATCTCCCCTTAATATTTCCAATGCGAATAAGTTGTATGCAATCCATTGCTTCTCATCAATTTAACTGATGAAGGATAAGCATAACATAATTCTTATTCTTCTTTTATCAAGTTGATTAATTCCTTCCTTCGGAGATTTTTCATGATGAATAATCTCTCGGTTCTAAGTTGTTCATCTTTTCTTTTCCAGAGTTTCAAGTTTTTCTAGCTTGTCTTGTCACGAAGCTCCATCTAAATCATCGCAAGGCGTCATCTTCTTATTTTCATCCTTGAATTCTATCTCATCATCCTTTTGTCACCAGAGTTCTTCATGGTGGTTCAGCAGGATATAATTCATTCTTCAAGTGTTCATCAAGATTCTTGTTGGAGGAGTGCAAATATCTTTTCCTCTCGCGTCTTGAAGTGCAATTAAATTCTCCATATTCTTTTGAAGTGGAGGTTTGTATTTCTTCGTTCTTCTCAGATATTCAATCATTTCCGTTTGTCGTTGAATTTTAAGATGTTTTCACCTCATAATTTTAAGTGCCAGTTATCACCTCATAATTTTAAGATGTTTTCCATAAGACCACAACAAGCTTATTCATTTCATTGTTGAATTTCCAACAACTCCATTCAATCCTTCCTTACAAAGATGCTTTTCAAACTAAATTGTCGAAGAAGTTGTCATTTTCTTCTCCGTTCTTTTCATTCCACTCTTTCAATTCTTCCGGAGGCATTGTGTTGTTCCTCTCGTCAAGTATCGTCAATCTTGTCAAGTTCATGTTCTGTTCCATTCCATGTTCAACTGGGGTGCTATCCCAGTTCCTTCGTTATTATTCCCTTTCTATCTTGTTCTAACTGGAGTGGATTCATAGTCCATCTTGTTCCTTGAGCTTTTGATTCTCGTCATAATCAACATTCCTCTCTTTCTACCCGAGTGCTCTCAACTTTGTTCATCTTCTCTCTTGCACTCTTGGTTACCTTGTCCTCTTTCTCTTCCGTCTAGTTCCTAAGATCTGGGATGAGATCTCTTGTTAGTGGAGGAGAGTTGTAACGCTCCGAGTCCGATGCACCAGGTGTCTTCTAGTTATTTGCCATCATTGCCTTGTCATTTTCTTGCGTGTTGCTCTTTGCCATGTCATCATGTGCATTGCATCCTCATGTTCTTCTTCTCTTGCATCCGGTCACTTTCTCCGTTGTCCGTTTCGGAATCTGACTCTCTCACATGCACCCATTGCACCTCTCAGACATTGTCTCATGAGCAGGAGAAAAATGTTCTCAGAATGGGCCGAGATTTGTCAAGTGGTCTTGGTACATCACCGGTAGACCGCTTGTCAAATTTTGTTCCATTTGGAGGTCGTTTGATGCCCCAACGGTTAATCGCGTTAGCCGAAACCCTCCTTCTCTTTGCAGCCCATCACCCCTCCACAACAGCCTACTAGCCCACCTAAACCCCCTCCATGCTCTCCGTCATTGGATCACGATCATGTGGGAAAAAACCGCACCTCATTTTTACACTCCTAGCTCCCTCTACCTATATACAGGTCCTCCCCCTCCATTTTCACGGTCGAAACCCTAGCCTTCCCTCTCCCGCCGCTGCCTGACATGTCCGTCTGCGTCGGACACGTCGTCGGGACCAATCCGGTGCCGACATGTCACTTCCGCCACCTCCCGCAACCACTCAGCCGCTGCCACTCGCAACCACTCAGCCGCCGCCGTCTCCATCGCACGGGCCGGGGAGGCCCAGAACCGGCCCTCCCAGCCCAGATCGCCGCGCCGCCGCCCGAAGCCTCCCGTGGCCAAGGCGCCGCTCGCCTCCCTGCTCTGCCGCCCGACTCCCGAGCCCCGTTGTTCGCCGCCCCCGTGTCGTCTGCTGCCACCTCACGCCATCCGGGCCCCGCTCCTCCGCTGACCTCGCCGGCCTCCAGCGACCTCCACCTCCGCCGCCCCTACTCTTCAGATGTGGTGCCCATGTCCCGGATCCACGCCCTCCGCCATGCCCCGACCCCGCCGGCGCCTCGCCCCGCCGCCGTGGTTCCGCCCTGTTGGGGATATTACTAATAAATATAAACCGGCCATGAGGAGCCGGGTTATGCCCACAGTGTCAGGACCCCGATTCCATATCACATCGATCTAGCCGGTAACACCTCATATCACATTGCGGCCTCACGCACGGTAACCCACGGGTGTCGCCTTACCATCGCCCGGGACCGTTTGCGCCTTTTGGCTCACGTATATGATAGTGTCGCTAGCATCCATATGATAGAGAACCCGGGCCGTCATGGCTAGTCATGAACCCAAAGCGGCACAGACCTATGGAGACAGGCATACATGAATCACATCGAGCATGTCAGTCATCAGCGAGTGAATCCAGGCTGTAGCACTGGGCTAACAGGACTCCGGGGAACCCGGGCTGTAGCAGGCTAGGCATGACTCCGGATGTCACCGTGTGACATTTCCCTGAAGGGACAGACATAGGAACGAAGTGAAACACATGTCGGCCAGTCAAGTGTCCTGAACAGTAGTGCTGGGCTAGCAAGACTCCGGTGAACCGGGCTGTAGCGGACTACTATGGCTCGAGGAACACTAGACTACATTTCCCCATAAGAAAGGCTGCCAAGGATAAACAACTAGATTGTCGGATCCCACTCATACCAAGCATTTCAAGCATTCACACAATATGCCCGATATGAGTACATACAACATGGCACCACTACAAAACTCTACAACTCAAGTAAATAGTCTGAGTACAGACACTAGAAAGCAAGAAGGCTTCCGAAGCCTGTCTATCTACATAGGGCCCTCCATGGCCAGGATCACCACCTGGGTGTCTAGTCACTCGTCGACATCAAGGTCTACATAAAACCCATCGGAGGGGGCGGTGTTGTCGTCTGAAAACAATAAATAAGCAAACATGAGTACAAGGTACTCAGCAAGGCTTACATCAGATCCTAATATACATGCTCATTCTCAAGAAGGTGGTGGGGTTATTGCAGCAAGCCAGCTTTGACTCTTGGCTAGGCTATCCTTCGAAACTCCACTAGTAAAATAGTTTTCACACACGAGTCCACTACTCACCAACACAATACTCCACCGGGGATCCTCCCTCGTCATCCTACGAGAGGGCCATCCTCGGCACTCACACTTATCTTGAGTCTTTTAGTAGTAACCATTACCTTGTCTATGAACTGTATAGGCAACCAAGTAGTCCTTTACCGCGGACGCGGCTATTCGAATAGTTTTATACCCTGCAGGGGTGTACTTCTTCATACACGCTTTCACCACTTACCGCCGTTTACACGACATGTACTCGGCAACCTTCAAGCGGAAGCCCAACGAGGGTGTCGGCCATGGCCTACCCAAACACTCAAGTCTCTAGTCCAGTTGTATCTCCTATCTAGGTTCCATCCGCATGGAGTCCGGCCGAGGTTTCCACATACGGCCTCGAACAATGTGAACAGGGTTCCCGAGACACCAAGCGGGTGACTCGGTACACCGTGCCACGGTGTATCTACCGCAACATAGCCCACCCCTAGGGTCAGCGCTACGCATGGCCGCCAACACGTAACCTACAAACACCAGAAACTATTTGCAACTCCTGGACAGAGTACTAGGGTGAATAAGAAGCCAAGGGGGTCCATTGGTTTCGGGCCCAACATATGGTAGTAAGTGCATCTTAAATCACACATACATATCTCAATTCTTATGGATGGCCTCAATGAAACAACCCACCATGTACTCCTACATGGCCTCTCATCGATACCTTTACCAAATGTTGTTCATCACATCCCTCACATTACCGATATAACCATTTCACTCTAGCCCATCACCCAGATGGACCAGACCTGACACAACTCTAAGCATAGCAGGCATAGCAAGGTAGGAAACACATACATGGCTCAATCAACTCCTACACATGCTAGTGGGTTTCATCTAGTTACTGTGGCAATGACAGGTCATGCAGAGGATAAGGGTTCAACTACCGTAGCACACAGCAGTTTGAATCATGTTGTCTTAATGCAATAAACAAGAGCAGAAGCGAGAACATGGGTTTGTATCGGAATGATCAATGGTTTCTTGCCTGTTGCAGTGGTAGTAGGGCACTGCCCTTCAGACGGATACTCGGGGTTAT
The DNA here is from genome assembly GCF_003073215.2 of Triticum urartu. Classification (NCBI taxonomy): domain Eukaryota; kingdom Viridiplantae; phylum Streptophyta; class Magnoliopsida; order Poales; family Poaceae; genus Triticum; species Triticum urartu. The sequence goes on from NC_053027.1 coordinate 153,642,353, forward strand.
CCTCGGAGGCAGAACCTACCACGAAAGACACACCGAACATAATCAACACATGACAATATGCAACAATATGATGCATGCTATGACATGGCAATGAATGTGTCTTGGCTATGCCAAGCTAAAACAGGATGGAAATGACTCATTTGGAATCAAGATTCAAATGTTTAGCTCATTTAACATAGCCTTATAGTGCATTTTCTTATATCTGCTTAAACAGCAAGGTTAACTTGTTTTGTCATGCCTGAAACCATTACAGATGGATAGATGAATTTTTCTGATCATTTTCAATATATAAATCTTTGCATTTGCAGCTATGGTTTGATTTCTATGATTTTTTAGAAGTTTTGTTATTTTCTGGAATTTCCTATTAAAGAATAAATCCAGTAATTGAATTAGATGCGTCAAGCAATGACATAGGTGTGACGTCAGCGGGTCAAACTGGGTCGGCCAGGTCAAACCTGACTGGTGGGCCCTGTCTGTCAGTGACCCAGCTAATTAACAGAATTAAATTAACACTAATTAGCTGTCAGTGGGGCCTGGGCCCACATGTCAGTGACTAAACTAATTAAAATTAGTTAAAACTAATCCTAAACTAATTAGCAGACCGGCCCCACCTGTCATAGACTCAGGGGGGTCAACCTGGGCCCACACGGGGTCAAACAGGGTCAACTCGTCGGCATCTAGCCGCCGGCGAGGCCAGACGCGGCGGAGCAACGCGGGATTTGCACTCCGGCGACCAAAAGGACGGCGGAGACTATCTACGTGATGCGGGGAGGAAGCCGCGTCGAGTGGTGGCAGTGGGTGGAGCTGGGGTGGCCGGAAACGTCGCCTGCGACGAGTTTGGCGGCGGCCGGAGCTCGGGTGAGGATGAACTAGTTGCTAGGGGGCACGGGGAGGCGCGAGGATTGGTGCGTTGAGCTCCTGGAGGTGCGGTAGGACTAGTGGACAGGGTGGCGTGGCCATTGGGTGGCTGGAGCCTCGTCGGCGACGAGCTCCGCGGCGGTGCGTGTGGGTGATCTACATGCAGTCGCTACGGGGCTCGAGAGAGAGAACGGAGAGGGTTGGGAGGTGGCTGAGCTCACGGGGGTCTCGTCGAGGCAGTCAGAGAGGTCGGGGATGAGCTGATGCGGCGGGGGCGGCGAAAGGGATCTCCGGTGGCCGGAGTTGAGGGCGAGCTCGATGCAGCGTCTCCGGGGCGAGCGAGCGCTCGGGGCTCGACCCACTCGATGTAATCGACGACGTCGGAGCTCGTGGACACGATGACGCGGCGCGAGGACGACGGAGGGCACGGCTATGACGACGGTGCAGTGACAGGGGCGTCGGCCATGGTGGGGAACGGCGAAGGGAGAGAGACAGGGGAATGGCGCGTCCAGGGGCTTCAGGGTGCGACGTGGAGGTGTCCAGGCGTCCAGGGCGCGGGCGGTAAGCAGGTGACGCCGTGGCAAGCTCGGGCTCGCCGGCGTCACCTCCCTACCTGCCTGGCGGGGAAGAAGCAGCTGGCTGGCGCGGGCCAGCACAGTGCTAGGCCGCTAGGTGGGACGGCTGGTGAGTTAGCTGGGCTGCGCCAGGTAAGTTTCTCTCTCTCTTTTTTCTCTGTTTTTCTTATTATTTATTATTTCTGTAACTTCAGGGCTTTATTAAAAATGCCAGGGCATTACCATAAATCATAAAATTAATCATGGCCACTGCTTAGAATATATCCAACAGCAAACATTTTAGTTTATGATTATTTGAGCATTTAAAATATTTTATAGCATTTAAATGCCCAAGTGCAAATACTATAAGGATTAATCCAATGATCTTAGATGTCCTAGAAAAATGTGCACCATTTTTGTGAGGGGTTTTAACCCAAAACAAAAATGGCGGGCTTTTTAGAAGGGCATTTCAGGTTCATTGAAAAAGTTTTTAGTAAACCCTAGTTGTTCCAGGGGCGTGCTGGGGGTTCTGTCATCCCCATTTCAAATTTAAGAGAAAATTGAACATGATGCACACTCTAATGCTTGAACTAGCTAGGGTGTGACAACTCACCCCCACTCAAAAGAATCTCGTCCCAAGATTTAGGATCCTCCGGAAAGGTGGGGTACTCGAGTCGAAGGCAATCCTCCCTTTCCCAAGTGGCTTCTTTCTCGGAATGGTGTGACGATTGAACCTTGAGAAACTTGATATTATGACGTCGAGTGGTACGCTTGGCTTGATCAAGGATACGAACGAGATATTCCCGATATGAGAAGTTATCTTGTAGATCAAACGTTTCATGGTCCACTCAATGGATAGGATCCGCGAAGCAATGCCTGAGTTGAGAAACGTGGAAGACATCATGAACTCTGGAAAGATGCGAAGGTAGTTCCAATTGGTAGGCAACTTCTACTCGTTTGGCAAGAATGTGAAAGGGTCCGATGTAATGAGGATCCAATTTGCCTTTGATACCGAAACGATGGGTTCCCTTTAACGGAGTAACCCGAAGGTAAGCCTTCTCGCCGACTTCATAAGTCATGAGCTTATGTCTACGATCATATTGGCTCTTTTGACGAGATTGGGGTGTTTTCAATTTCTCACGAATAACGCGAACCCGCTCTTCTACTTCCTGAATCATATCCAGGCCAAAGAGTTGTCTTTCCCCGGTTTCTGACCAGTTAAGAGGCGTTTGACATATTCGTCCATAGAGAACTTCGAAAGGAGCCTTGCCCAAGCTAGCTTCATAACTATTGTTGTAAGCAAACTCCGCGAATGGAAGGCAATTCTCCCAACCCATTCCGAACGAGATGACAGAAGCTCGAAGCATATCTTCCAGAATTTAATTGACTCACTCTACTTGACCACTTGATTGAGGATGGAAGGCGGTGCTAAAAGAGAGACGAGTTCCCATAGCATTTTGGAAACTTTCCCAAAATCGAGAGGTGAAGAGACTCCCACGGTCTGAGTTAATTTCCAATGGGACACCATGAAGAGACACTATTCGGGAGATGTACAAGTCAGCTAGCTGGCGAGCGGTGATACTCTCACGAACAAGTAGGAAATGGGCTACCTTGGAAAGACGGTCGATCACGACGAAGATGGCATTATTCCCTCTCTTGGTCCTGGGAAACCCAGTGATGAAATCCATACTGATTTTATCCCATTTCCACTCGGGAATAGCCAAAGGTTGAAGGGTGCCAGCAGGCCGTTGATGCTCTGCTTTAACAAGACGACAAACGTCGCAATTAGCAATGTATTGAGCGATTTCTCTCTTCATCCTAGTCCACCAAAACCTCTGGCGTAGGTGTTGATACATTTTAGTACCACCGGGATGAATGGTGAGAGGGGATTCATGAGCTTCCTTAAGGATCAGCCGCCTCAGGTTTCGTGCCTTTGGAACCACTAGGTGATTTCCAAAGTATACGACACCTTGATCATCAATGGAGAAATAATTCGCGACTCCTTTCTTAATGCTTCTCTTAATACGGGAGATTCCCGGATCTACCTTCTGTGCCTTGATGATCTGACCCGTAAGGGTAGGTTTCGCCACCAGTGTGGATAGGAATCCTCGAGGAACAATGTGAAGATTAAGCTTACAAAATTCCTCGTGGAGAAGTGGTTGACTTTGTTGTAACATCAGGTTGTTACAATAGGACTTACGACTTAGTGCATCAGCCATGACATTGGCTTTGCCTGGGGTGTAAGTTATTCCTTAGTCGTAATACGAGATCAACTCGACCCAACGTCTTTGCCTGAGATTCAAATCTGGTTGGGTGAAGATATATTTCAAACTTTGGTGATCGGTGAAGATCTCGCAATGATTACCGAGGAGGTAATGTCGCCAAGTTTTAAGTGCATGGACTACAGCTGCAAGCTCTAGATCATGTGTGGGATAATTTTCCTCATGTGGGTGTAATTGCCGTGAAGCATAGGCAATTACCTGACGATCTTGCATGAGTATGCAACCTAGTCCTTGTCGCGAGGCGTCGCAATAGATAATAAAGTCCTTGGAGAAATCTGGTGGTACCAGTATGGGAGCATATGTCAGGCGTCTTTTCAGTTCCTAAAAGTTGAACTCGCACTGTGGAGTCCACTCGAACTTTTTATCTTTCTTGAGGAGTTCAGTTAGAGGTTTAGCAACCTTGGAGAAATTCTCGACGAAGCGGCAGCAGTAGCTCGCTAAGCCAAGGAAGCTCCGAACTTGCTTGACCGTCTCAGGTGGAGTCCAATCAAGGACAGCTTGAACTCGCTCGGTATTGACAGCAATACCCTTACCGGAGATTACATGGCCTAGATAGGTCACTTCTGGCAACCAAAATTCACACTCGGAGAATTTGGCATAAAGGCGATGCTCTCGAAGTTTCGTCAATACCAGCCTTAGATGTTCGGCATGTTCCTCTTCATTCTTTGAGTAGATGAGTATGTCATCGAGGTATACTACGATGAACTTATCCAAATACTCCATGAAGACCGAGTTCATTAACCGAGAGAAGGTGGCTGGGGCATTGGTTAAACCAAAGGACATAACGGTGTACTCGTATTGGCCATAACGGGTAACAAAGGCCGTTTTGGGAATGTCCCCGTTTCTAATTTTGATCTGATGGTAGCCTAACCTCAAATCCATCTTGGAAAAGACTGAGGATCCAGCGAGCTGATCATAAAGATCGTTGATCCTGGGAAGAGGATACTTGTTCTTGATAGTGACCAAGTTGACAGGTTGGTAGTCTACAACCATCCGATCCGTTCCATCCTTCTTCTTGACAAAGAGGACGGGGCAAGCCCAAGGAGAGGAACTAGGATGGATGAAACCCCTTTTCAAGGACTCATCGAGTTGATTCTTAAGCTTAGCTAGTTCTAAGGGTGCCATCTTATAGGGTCTCCTAGAAATTGGAACGGTTCCTGGAACAAGGTCTATCACGAACTCGACATCCCTGTCAGGTGGAATACCTGGCAGTTCTTCGGGAAAGACATCTGGGAAGTCTCGGACTACCGGAACATCCTCAAGGTCTGGAAGGGGGTTGGCGTTTAGGGAGTACAGCTGGCGCTTGGCCACTCGAGTTAAGACATTGACTGTCTTGCCCGATGGATGAGTAAGTTGAATGGTTCTAGTGGCACAATCAATCTTAGAATAATGAGCTGACATCCAGTCCATACCCAAGATGATGTTTATGTCTGAGGACTTGAGAGCTATTAAGGATGCAAGGAAGACAAGTCTATCGACAAGAATTTCGTTCCCATGGCTTACTCTAGAAGTTTGCCATTTGGAACCCGTAGTTTGAATTACCATGGAAGTGGGCATGTCACAGAATGTTGTGTTATGCAATCGAGCATAGTTCTCGGATATGAATGAATGAGATGCTCCAGTATCAAAAAGAACAGATGTCGTATGGCAGTTAAAAAGGAGTGTACCAAGGACGACGTTAGGATCCTTGTGAGCCTCCTCGGCTGAGACATAGTTGACATGGCCACGTGCAGTGGTGACCGGCTTGGCGTAGAATGTCTTTCCCGCTGGCTTACCACGGCCAACGGACTTTCCAGATTGATTGGGGTTGTTGTTTTGGGGACACTCTCGGCTATAGTGACCCGGCTCTCCACACTTGAAACACGTCACCACACTGGGACGTGGAGCAGCATTAGCAGCGGGGCCACCATAGGGCTTGGGCGGTGCAAACTGCTGGTTGGGACGAGGCGCCTCAAAGGATGGCCTCGGAATGAACCTGGGTGGCAGTGTCGTGCTTGGGATCCACACCCGGTGCTTTTGAGCCCCAGAGCCGGATGAAGAGCCAAAATCACGGGAGTGCTTGCGTGAAGCGTCATAGTCAGACTAGCCTGACTCAGCACTGATGGCTTTATTGACCAACTTCTGAAAAGAGGTGCACTCGTGCAGACGAAGATGGCGGCGAAGCTCAGGGCTAAGTCCCTTGCGGAACCTTGCCTGCTTCTTAGCATCGGTAGATACCTCTTCAGGAGCATAACGTGCCAGATTCCCAAATTCATGACTATAAGCATCCACAGTCAGTCTTCCTTGGGTGAAATTGCAGAACTCCTCCATCTTGCGATCTATGAGACCTTCCGGAATGTGATGCTCACGGAAAGCCTCACTGAATTCAGCCCAAGTAGTGATTTGGCCGACTGGGCGCATAGCTTCAAAATTTTCCCACCAGAGGCTAGCAGGGCCTTCGAGATGGTAGGCAGCATAAGTAACCTTATCAGCTTCGGCTACGTTGGCAGAACGTAGCTTGTGGGTGATGCTGCGAAGCCAGTCATCCGCGTCGAGGGGCTCGACAGAATGGTTAAACTTTGGTGGGTACAGCTTGATAAAGTCGTTGATTGACACCAAGTCATTTCGCTGATGTCGGGCAGTGTTCTACTCAATCCGCTCTAGCAGGCAGTTAGTGTCGGTGTCAAAACCGGCGGATCTCGGGTAGTGGGTCCCGAATTGTGCGTCTAGGCCGGATGGTAACAGGAGGTAGGGAACACGATGTTTTACCCAGGTTCGGGCCCTCTTGATGGAGGTAAAACCCTACGTCCTGCTTGATTAATATTGATGATATGGGTAGTACAAGAGTAGATCTACCACGAGATCAAGGAGGCTAAACCCTAGAAGCTAGCCTATGGTATGATTGTTGTATATGGAGTTGATTGCCTACGGACTACAACCCTCCGGTTTATATAGACACCAGATAGGGTTAGGGTTACATATAGTCGGTTACAATGGTAGGAGATCTTGAATATCCGCATCGCCAAGCTTGCCTTCCACGCCAAGGAAAGTATCATCCGGACACGGGACGAAGTCTTCAATCTTGTATCTTCATAGTCCAGGAGTCCGGCTGAAGGTATAGTCCAGCTACCCGAACACCCCCTAATCCAGGACTCCCTCGGTAGCCCCCGAACCAGGCTTCAATGAAGACGAGTCCGGCGCGCAGATTGTTCGGCATTGCAAGGCGGGTTCTTGTCCAATTCCTTTGTACCTGTAGGAATAATGTCCAATTTTTGTAATGTAGCGCTCCTCGGCTCCCACGCCCAATAATGGTCATCTTCCACGTGTCAAACGAATGCGAAAAGACAAGGCGTTTTTACATCCACCACCCTAGCCGTATAAACGAGATGCCTGTTTAACGGGATGGGGATTTAGGTCCAAACCACATCTTCTCCTCTCCGCGAGTTATCATCAGAGCGCTTCCAGCAAAGGTCCATTCCAACATGACCAGCCGTCGCAGCTCCTCCCCTCGCCCCTCCGGTCCCAAACCCGGGGACTGGGAGAGTTGCACCATCCCGCATAGCGAGTTAGTGTCACTTCAGGCCAAAGGATTTCTCCCTCAAGCATACATGGTCCTGGTCCGAGCCGGTCTCGCCACATACAATGGCGGAAAACAAGTGGAGAGCACCCCCAATACTTCTAAAGGAGAGCGGGTGTGCCTTGTCCCCTATCTAATAAGGGGACTGGGGTTTCCAATTCATCCATTTCTCCGCGGGCTTCTGGAGTTCTACGGCCTCTAGCTGCACAATCTCAGGCCCGCCTCCGTATTACATATTGCGGGTTTCGTCGCCCTTTGCGAGCTATTTTAGGCGTTGAGGCTCATTTCGCGCTGTGGAAGAGGTTATTCTGCCTGGTGCCCCGTTCTCGAGAGGGGTCTATATACCAAGTGGGCGGAGCCGAAGTATGGTGCATCGCCGTGACCGGATACCTATCCGGAACACCAAAGAAGGCGTCCGAGGACTAGCCTTCAGAATGGTTTTACATAGATGATGTCCCGCTACCGGACCCTATCCGGGTCGGTCTCCCTGAGTTCAACAGTGCTCCATTGAAGAAACGCTTGAGCTGGCGTCCGCGGAGCTCTCAGAGAGAAAGCGACAGAGATGTCCTTTACCTGATGGGCCGGATAAGACTGTTGGCTCATTCCGGACTAACCATGATTGGAGTCATGGCCGCATGCATTATGCGGGGGGTGCAGCCACTTCAATATAGAGGCCACCCCATCTGGGATTTCAACGGGGAGGATGACGCCACTCGTTACGGTCGTAAGGGGCCGGCCTCAGCTGGCGCTCTAGTAAAGATCTTATCCTCTTTGTATAAGGGAGAAAAGGAGGAATTCCTCCAAGTCAACCCGCAGGCTGGATTTACTATGTACGATCCTCCAAGTTGGGTAAGTGAACAACTGCGCTTGCCCGTTTGTTTTATACTCCCACGATTAGATATGTAGTGTAACGACTTCAATGTAGGAACTGCGACAGGTGGTAAAGGATATAAACAGCCGCCCTCCACAGCTCGAGGACCCAGAACAGTCCCTCGATCCGGACTCCGAAGAGGATCGGGACATATCGGTGGAGCTTATCGACGGGGTGTTCCATCAGCTAAGCAAGGACAATACCTTGGTAGCCGTCACGGCTGATTACCCAGGGTTAATCCTGGCCTCCCAGGTGACAGAAACCGGAGTCTCATTCCCTTGAGAGAGATTCCACTCTCACGTATTCTGGTGTTTCTGATGACAACCGTGTTTTGAAGTGGAGATTTCCAAGGTAGGAGGCCGATCCTGCGGCGGCGAGACAATGAGGGGCCGCAGGGCCCCGTGGGGCAAAAAGGAATGTAGTCCGGACTGAGATGCCGGCGCAAAGGTATAGCGCACCCTTTGTTTCCCTGGTGTTATTCTGTCAGGGCATATTAACGTTCGTGCTATCTTCAGAACGAAGAGACCTCGCCGGACTACATCCGGAGAGGTTGCCAATCGCGCCTCCACCAGCCAGGATCCAACGTCTGGCCAGGAAGCGGAGGCGAGCACAAGGCGCGCATCGGACGCTCCTCCGACAGAGGATGCAGACAGGCTGTCTTCCACAAATTCTGAAGTGGAGAGTGCCATGAACCACAGGCGTCGCCGGACAGTTCTACGCGATGCTTGTTTCTCCCAAGAGGCTTTAGATGTCTTTAATTCGGGAGATGCGTACCTCCATGCCGCTCAAAATGGTTTAGCCAGAGCCACGGAGCAGTATGTAAAAGACATACGGGTAAGAAAATTTTGGTCAAATATATATATATATATATACCAGTAGCCCCCGAGACTTGAAACAGTTAGAGCAACTGATTTAAGGATCACTTAATATGCAGGTTCTTACATAGAAGAATACTGTACTGTCCCAGGAGCTGGAAAAGTGCAAGGCCCAACTAGAGGCCGCACTAGCCGCAGCAGGGGAGCCCAAAGAGACCCCCTCAGGTAAGATACACTTCGAAAGATTAGTATTGTGTGGTGTGGGTGCAAATCTGACAAATCATGTTGCACATGGCGCTGGTCTCGATCCGGAAAAGCAACAACTCTTATGCCGGCTAAAGGCCGGTGAGAGTACGTTGACAAAGGTGAGGCGAGAGAAGAATGATCTTCAGGATGCCAACACCCGGCTGGACGTCGAACTTAAAGATGTTCGTGGCCAGCTGTCGGACTCCACGAAGGAGAATCAGCGGCTTCGACGCGGCATATTTAGTAAGTGCTTGAATGAACTTTGAAAAAAGAGTTCGGCGAGGAAGTCGACTAACAGAGTAATGTCTGTAGGTATGCTCACAGGTCGTCCTGCAGAGGAGATGCCCGGTTCTACGGGTGACCTTCTTCCCGAACTCATGCAACTGCACGAGCGAATTCGGCAGGCGATGCGAGGTGTTGCCCAAGCCTTATGGCCTGCCCACTCCATGCCCGAGGGCCTTGGAGAGCTTGCGGAGAAGCTGAAGGGAGCTCGGCGGCGCTTCCGGTTGTGGAAGATATCGGCCTGCCGACAAGGCGCTAGGGATGCCTGGGCCATGGTGAAGACCCATTTTATGAAGTCTGACCCAAACCACATGGCTGAGGTCGGACCAGTGGGGCCTGACAGGAAGGAGATCCCTGTGAGCTTAGTATACGGCCAAGTAGAGTTGGCCGCGAAGTATTCCCAGCAGGACTGTAAATTAGACAGCCTGTTAGATGGTATAGAAGAGGAATACAATCAGTCAGAATGACTATGTAATTTTGAATTGACATGTGTAATGCCTTCTAGCTGGATTGTAGATCGTTTGTCGTTGCCGACCTTTTCGCTTCAACCTCGGGACCCGACGGTCCGGAGTGTGTCCGAATACCATAGCGGTTATATAAGAACCGTGGTATGCGTGGAGACCAGGCGTAGGGGTCATTAGTGCTTTATCAGACAAGTGCCCAACTAGTTATGTTATATTACATGGTTAGTAAGAAACATCTTCCAGAGAGAATAGTTCCGTTAGGGGTTCCTTTCGCTGGGAGGCATGCCCTAAAGTGCATGTCTAGACTGCGTAAAAAGACGCAGAAAAAAGCATCTAGGGCGCATAAAATGAGTAAAAAGATCATCTTTTATCTCACCGACCGAATATTCCCTTAAGAACGCTAGCTTTCGGCTTCACCCAGTCTGAGGTACACATCCGGCTGACCCGGCAGTAACAATCGCAGAGGTGCTCCCTTTACTGCCTAGCCGAACAATCGGGAACGTAGGGGTAAGCACAGGAGCCAGGCAACCCAGCTTGGCCAAAACTTAAGTCATATCGATGCATATAATGGTGAACAAAAAGGTACATGCGGAAGTTTGAAGCATGTGTTGGGCGTGAAGCCCGTATAAATAAGCTTCTGTTAAAGAAGCCCCCAGGTTTAATGAGCGCGAGTGGCGTGTCACTAGATGAGCCTTTAAGGGCTATAAAAGAAAAGAGGGGAAGGAGAGAAATGTAAGACAGAAAAATGCAAAAAATGGACAGAGGCAGGAGACGAACATAGAGTCCGGCGCTAGGCATAGAATCTTCGGAGACGGGTGGCATTCCACGGGTTTGGCTCGAGTCGGTTATCCGACGCATATCGCAGGCGATACGCCCCGCCAGTCAGGACTTGGTCGATTATGAATGGACCTTCCAACTTGGGCTTGAGTTTGTCCTTTTTCCTATCCGGCAGGCGTAGAACTAGTTCGCCAATATTGTAATTTTTGGCCCGTACTTCTCTGCTTTGATATCTTCGGGCCTGCTGTTGATAAAATGCGGAACGGGCTTTTGCCACGTCACGCTCCTCCTCCAGGGCGTCCAAGTTGTCCTGCCGATCGAGCTCGGCTTCTCTTTCTTCGTACATGCGCACTCTAGGTGAGTCATGAATTATGTCGCAGGGCAGAACTGCCTCTGCGCCGTACACCATAAAAAATGGTGTGTATCCGGTGGTGCGATTTGGCGTGGTCCACAGCCCCCATAGCAGGGAGTCGAGCTCCTCTACCCAGTGCGTGTTAGATTCCTTGAGGGACCGCACCAGTCTGGGTTTAATGCCACTCATGATAAGACCATTTGCACGTTCGACCTGGCCGTTGGTTTGTGGGTGATAGACGGAAGCATAATTGATCTTGATGCCCATGTTTTTGCACCAGAGTTTTACCTCGTCGGCGGTAAAGTTTGTACCGTTATCGGTTATGATGTTGTGGGGGACGCCATAACGGTGTACAACCCCGGATATGAAGTCTATCACAGGTCCGGATTCGGCCATTTTAACAGGCTTGGCTTCTATCCATTTGGTGAATTTATCCACCATGACCAGTAAGTATTTTTTCCTATCGGTCCCACCTTTAAGGGGTCCGACCATGTCAAGCCCCCAGACCGCAAAAGGCCAGGTGATGGGTATAGTTTGGAGTGCGGTCGGTGGCATATGGCTTTGGATGGCAAAAAGTTGGCAACCAGCGCATCGTTGGACTAGGTCCTGAGCGTCTGCCCGGGCCGTCGGCCAATAAAAGCCTGTATGGAAAGCCTTGCTAACAAGGGACCGAGCAGTGGCGTGGTGACCACCGAGTCCGGCATGAATTTCAGCCAGAAGGTTCCGCCCTTCCTCTTCGGAGATGCACCTTTGAAGGACTCTGGTAGTGCTTTTCTTATAAAGCTCTCCCTCATGGACTCTATAGGCTTTAGATTGCCGCACTATGCAGCGGGCCTCGTTTTGGTCCTCCGGGAGTTCCTGCCTAGTAAGGTAGGCTAGGAATGGTTCTGTCCACGGGGCGATGACCGCCATTATTACATGGGCTGAAGGTGTAATTTCATTGGCAGAGCCTCCAATTGTGTCAGATTGTTCGGCGTCGAGTGGTGCGGCTGGGTCCGGGCTGTTATTTGCGGGTTCCCCCTCCCATGCTACGGATGGCTTGAACAATCTTTCCAAAAATATGTTGGTGGGGGGCTGCATCGCATTTTGCTCCGATGCGTGCCAGGACGTCCGCTGGTTTATTGTTTTTTCGGGCTATATGGTGAAACTCCAGCCCTTCGAACCGAGCTGACATTTTTAGGACGGCGTTGCGGTAAGCTGCCATTTTTGGGTCCTTGGCGTCGAAGTCTCCATTTTTTTGGGATATCGCGAGGTTTGAATCCCCGCGTACCTCTAGGCGCTGGATACCCATGGATACTGCTATCCGGAGACATGTAGGAGGGCCTCGTATTCGGCTGCATTGTTGGAATCCATGTACATGATTTGGAGCACATATTGGACTGTGTCTCCTGTGGGGGACGTCAGGACGACGCCAGCCCCCAGTCCGGCCAACATTTTGGAGCCGTCGAAATGCATAATCCAGTTTGAATATGTGTCGTACTCTTTAGGGAGCTCGGCCTCCGTCCATTCTGTGACGAAGTCGGCCAAAACTTGCGATGGCTTATAGGTTATATTGAACGGGAGAAGCTCGATGGCCCATTTTGCAATCCGGCCTGTTGCGTCACGGTTGTTGATAATATCATTGAGTGGTACTTCCGAGGCTACTATTATGGAACACTCTTGAAAGTAGTGTCGTAGCTTCCGGGATGCCATGAATACCGCGTATGCAATATTTTGATAATGCGGGTACCGTGATTTGCATGGAGTGAGGACAGTGGATACGTAGTAGATCGGCCTTTGAAGGGGGAATTTGTGTCCATCCGTTTCCCGCTCGACAACAAGCACTGCGCTGACAACTTGATGTGTTGCTGCAATGTACAATAACATTGGTTTGCCAGTGTTCGGCGCGGCCAGGACTGGGTTTGTTGCCAATATGGCTTTTATTTCATCAAGTCCGTCCGTGGCGGCCTCCATCCACTCGAAGTGTTCGGTGCGCCGAAGGAGGCGATAGAGGGGTAGTGCCTTTTCTCCCAAGCGGGAGATGAAGCGGATTAAAGCCGCCACGCATCCGGTTAATTTTTGTATTTGTTTGAGGTCCTTTGGGATATCCAATTGTGACAAAGCTCAGATCTTGGCTGGATTTGCTTCAATTCCTCTACCGGATACAATGAAGCCCAAGAGCTTTCCGGCTGGAACACCGAAGACGCATTTTTCCGGGTTGAGCTTGATGTCATATTTTCGGAGGTTATCGAATGTAAGCCTCAAGTCGTCTACTAGAGATTCGACATGTCTTGATTTGATGACCACATCATCAACATATGCCTCCACTGTTTTGCCGATCTGATTTGCCAGACATGTCTGGATCATGCGCTGATATGTTGCGCCGGCGTTTTTCAGCCCGAAGGGCATTGTGTTGAAGCAGAATGGGCCGTATGGTGTGATGAATGTTGTTGCGGCATGGTCTGATTCTGCCATCTTGATTTGATGGTATCTGGAGTATGCGTCGAGGAAACACAACGAGTCGTGTCCTGCGGTGGCATCGAAAATTTGATCGATACGGGGGAGGGGGAAGGGATCCTTTGGGCAAGCCTTGTTGAGGTCTTTAAAATCGACACACAGGCACCAGGATTTGTCCTTCTTTGGTACCATCACCAAGTTTGCTAGCCAGTCCGGATGTTTTATGTCTCTAATGAATCCGGCCTCCAATAGCCTGGCTAGCTCCTCTCCCATAGCCTGTCTCTTGGGTTCGGAAAAACGCCGAAGGGCTTGTTTGACGGGTTTGAATCCTTTTAGGATATTTAAGCTGTGTTCCGCCAGCCTACGTGGGATCCCTGGCATGTCTGAAGGGTGCCAGGCGAAAATGTCCCAGTTCTCTCGTAGGAACTCTCGCAGTGCGGCGTCTACATCAGGGTTCAGTCGTGCCTCGATGGAAGCTGTTTTATTGGGGTCCGTTGGATGGACCTGGAATTTGACTATTTTGTCAGCTGGCTTGAAGGATGTGGATTTGGATCTCTTATCGAGTATCACATCATCCCTGTTAACCGTGGAGCGCAGCGCAGTCAGTTCCTCGGCCGCTAAGGCTTCGGATAGTGCCTCAAGGGCTAATGCGGCCGTCTTGTTTTCGGCGCGGAGTGCTACGTCCGGATCACTAGCTAGAGTGATAATTCCGTTCGGCCCGGGCATGTTAAGCTTCATGTACCCGTAATGGGGTATTGCTTGGAAGATTGAGAATGCTTCCCGTCCCAGTAAAGCGTGATATCCGCTTTTGAATGGGGCCACCTGAAACGTGACTTCTTCGGACCTGTAATTATCCGGCGTGTCGAATACCACATCTAGTGTGATTTTTCCTGTGCAGCGCGCTTCCCGACTGGGGATTATTCCTCTAAAGGTTGTGCTGCTTCGCTCGATGCGGTTCCAGTCTATTTCCATTTTTTGAAGGGTTTCCTCATAAATGAGGTCCAGTCCGCTGCCTCCATCCATGAGCACCTTGGTGAGGCGAAAGTCGTCCACTATGGGACTGAGAACCAATGCGGCTGGTGCTCGGGCTGTTCGGAATCTAGGTTCATCACTTGTGTTGAAGGTAATAGCAATGTCGCTCTTGGATTTATTGTTGCAACTTGATAGACTTCGGCGAGGCTGCGGAGTGTTCTTTTTCACATACTGTTTGATGCAAAAGTCTCGAAGACTGTGAGAACGGTACTGGTGTCCTCGGGCTGGCTTTCTGTGGCCCCCAGAATTAAGAGGTCCTCGCCAATTTTGGCCACCTGCCGAAGTATCCAACATGCTCTAAGGCTATGAGTTGGTGTGGTGTCCTCTGTACTGTGGATTCTACAGGGTCCATCAAGCCACCTTTCCAGTACGGTTCCATGCCCTGTAGAGGGTTTTGGCTTTTTGGTGTTTATCCCGGGTGTCCTATGATGATGCACCCTCTTAGTTCGGACGGGATTACTATTCAAGGCCGGATTATCCCAAAATTTTATTTCGGTTTTCCAGGCGCTTTCCATCGCACAGTATTTTTGTACTATGGATGCCAAGTCAGCGAAGCGTGTAATATCACGACGACTTACGGCGTTAAGGATTCCCTCGTCCGTGCAATTACTGCAGAAAATTGAGATTGCGTCTCCCTCGCGGCAATCCTTTATCCTGTTCATAACCAGGAGGAATCTGGCCCAGTAATGACGTACTGTTTCCTCGGGCCTCTGCCTGATTTGGGAGAGATCGCTTATGTTCGGGTGGGCGGGTGTCGTTGAATCTGAAACCTCACCCAATCCAAGATTCAGAGGCCGAAGAGTTTCCGAACTCTGAAGTTCGGATTCTTGGATGTTGTCCAATGAATCTAGCCCGTTGCCTGATCCTAAGCTTAGGCCTTGAGTTACATCCTCCTCTCCGCGGGTATCCGGCTTGGAGGAGTCGGGAATTCGGACGTAGCTAGTCCTTAAAATAGATGAAGGGTCGCCGCTCTGCGCCTCTACCACGACAACATGGTGGGTGACTTGGGGAGAGTTAATTTCTCTTAGATCGGGTTTAAGCCCAACCTGGTCGTAATCCGTAGCGACCCCCAGGGCGGCGATGCGATCCAAGAGCTCGTTTACGGAAGAGAGCTCCATTGGATCTAGCTGCTCGACGAGCTCCGAGACAACGTGTAGGTTGCTTTTGATGACCCGAGAGGTCACCGTCGGCGCAACAGCCGAACAGGCGGTCATGAGGAAACCACCTAGCCGGAGAGTTTGGCCGACAGCCAAGGCTCCGTTAGCAACAATGCCGTCTTTAAAGACGGGAGGAGGCATCCTTCCTGATTGCGACCGCACAGAGGAACTCTCAATGAAAGCACCAATGTCGGTGTCAAAACCGGCGGATCTCGGGTAGTGGGTCCTGAACTGTGCGTCTAGGCCGGATGGTAACAGGAGGTAGGGAACACGATGTTTTACCCAGGTTCGGGCGCTCTTGATGGAGGTAAAACCCTACGTCCTGCTTGATTAATATTGATGATATGGGTAGTACAAGAGTAGATCTACCACGAGATCAAGGAGGCTAAACCCTAGAAGCTAGCCTATGGTATGATTGTTGTATATGGAGTTGATTGCCTACGGACTACAACCCTCCGGTTTATATAGACACCGGATAGGGTTAGGGTTACATATAGTCAGTTACAATGGTAGGAGATCTTCAATATCCGCATCGCCAAGCTTGCCTTCCACGCCAAGGAAAGTCCCATCCGGACACGGGACGAAGTCTTCAATCTTATATCTTCATAGTCCAGGAGTCCGGCTGAAGGTATAGTCCGGCTACCCGAACACCCCCTAATCCAGGACTCCCTCAGTTAGTCTCACGCTTGTTTATTTCCTCCTCCAGCATCACTTCGGCCAGAGAAGGCGGGTGAGGCAGATTGTCACCCCTAGCCGCACTGGCTTCCCACTGCTCCCGGGCAGCAGGGTTGCTGCGGGTGTTTACCATCCTAGGAGAAAACAAGACAACGGTTTAGATAAGGATGGCTCAAACTTAACAAGGAAGTGCAGAATGTAATGGATAACACAGAATGCAGAGATGTTCATCCGTATGTCATGGTAATATAGAACTGCCATATATATACCAACGGTCATACACACCATACATAGTTTAGTACAAGCCCAGGCTACAGTACAACTATGATGAAAGACGTTACATCTCATCGGAGGCATTCCAAGCTCCTATACATTATTTGTCTACACCTCCGGAATTGATTACACACAAATTCATATTCCACAAGTCACGCAGGACAGTGGAGATACAACTATTACAATACTAGTGATACTACTACCAACTTAGACAGCTCCGTAGTAGTCCTCATAGAAGTCACCTCCATAGCCTGGAAGTTTAACGTGATCATCCGGGAACAGACGGTCCTGAGGAGCTTGTGGACCAAAGGGACTAGGATGTGGTCTTGGACCAACAAACGGTGGCCTGCGGGGACCACGGGGAGGGGTGATGCCTCCCACATCACGCCAATCCACCATGTCTGGCAGAGCAGATCTCACAGGATACAGATCCCTTGTATCCATACATCCAGCTTGCACCGCAGGTGCAAACCGAGTCAATGTGGCCCAATGATCAGCACGGGTGTTGAAAAGCTCCAGCCTCAAGGCCCGATTCTCTCAGTCCTTATCCTCGAGCATCTCGGCGGTGGTACGAGTTAATGAGTCCTCCTGAGTGGAGTCAGCATAGATACCTGAAGATACCCTTGCGCTCCCGGAAGTGAAGCTGGCATGTAACGGAAGTCGGTGTTCCGAAGCAGGCCAGTCCGGACCCGCATGATGGTCATCATGGAATAGGCAGCATCCGGCACAGCCATCTCAACAGTAACCCCGAGTCCATAGGAACAGTGGAGGGGCTCGGTAGATCCAGGATAAGAAGGAAATATCCTGACAGTGCAGAAATATTGGCTTTGATTAAAGTCTCGGAACTGTTCTTCGACAGTGTATTCGGGATACCAACGGTAACCCGTCTCGATCATTACCCGGACTAACATAGCAGTATGACCGGGCACATCGAGGCACCGGGTCAGGCGAACCACTTGGTTTTGAGCACGGTTGGCCATCTGAAAGCACAACCACAATGCAAAGACATTAGAATTTCAAGGGAAAATTGGACAGCATAACAGCTGTAAATGCTCAGAAAAAGATTTGAGACATCCACAACAGTTTGCAATACCACTCAACAACATCATATCAAGGTTCTGATTCAACTAGCAACATACTAAAATTAGTAGAAACTGTACTGAGGCTTGTAACAACAATCCTATTGGCTACTACGGATTAGTAACACGTGAACCTGATAGAGGAAGAGCGCCTAGTCCTTAACCCACGTTGAATGAGAAGAGCATGACTTAGATTAGAGGGCATACGGTAAAGGAGTAAAAGAGACTTACGTTCCCTCCCATAATCAATTCCCCTACATATAACTAAAGCATTTCTAGACTCGACATCGACCAGTTTGGCTCAACGAACCTACAGGCAGTCCGGCTCTGATGCCAACGCTGTCAGGACCCCGATTCCATATCACATCGATCTAGCCGGTAACACCTCATATCACATTGCGGCCTCACGCACGGTAACCCATGGGTGTCGCCTTACCATGGCCCGGGACCGTTTGCGCCTTTTGGCTCACGTATATCATAGTATCGCTAGCATCCATATGATAGAGAACCCAGGCCGACATGGCTAGTCGTGAACCCAAAGCGGCACAGACCTATGGAGACAGGCATACATGAATCACATCGAGCATGTCGGTAATCAGCGAGTGAATCCGGGTTGTAGCACTGGGCTAACAGGACTCCGGGGAACCCAGGCTATAGCAGGCTAGGTAGGACTCCGGATGTCACCGTGTGTTGGGGATATGACTATTTGTGTAAGCCATCCAGGAGGGGCCGGGTTATGCAAATAGAGGTTCATCAGAAGCCCAAGACCAAGGCATGAAGATGGCGGTTCACTAAAAGGCTTAAAGGCCCACAGGCGACTCTGAGGCCCGTAAAGATAAACCTCCATGATGGTATAATTTGTATTGTAAGGTAGAAGTAACTAGTCACCGAGCCGGACACTGTTTATGAGCCGGCCAGGACTCTGTAGGCCGCAGGGCGTCAACCCGTGTATATAAGGGGATGACCCGCCAGCGGCTTAGGGTGAAGAACAACTGATCGAGAGCCAGGCATAGAGTATCTCGCTCCCTGGTCATCGAAACCTCAAGCAATTCCAACCCAACTAGACGTAGGCCTTCCTTCACTGTAAGGGGCTGAACTAGTATAAACCTCGCGTGTCCTTGTCCCGATTAACCCCTTTAAGCTTCCTAGTTGCGATGGCTCCATGATTTAGTCCTTGCAAAAGGACATCTGCCGTGACAATTCCACGACAGTTGGCGCCCACCGTGGGGCCAGCGCACGGTGGATTTGAGTTCTTGAAGGGCAGCTTTGAAGGGCTCAAGGGATACAGAGTTGGCCGGATGACCAAGAGTCGTCGCGGCAAGATCTACATCGACGACGAAGGCTGGGGCCCCGATGCTGGCTCAATTGAGTACGGGTACCGGGTCCCCTTTGGCGGAATTCACGTCATCATCGGCCGGATTGGTGAGCCGGGCCCTGAGCCGGACAGCTGCACCGACCTTGTCGAGACGGCTCAGCGTGCGAAACCCGCCCGAGCTCAATCCGTCGTGAAGCGTGCCTTTGTGGGTTGCATCCACGGAGGTGAACTTTCTGAAGGATCTGAAGGTGATGGTGAGCCGGCTGTCCTCTCTGACGGTGATTCGTCCGTCGGCTCAACAGATTTGCTGTATCAAGTTCAAGATGGTGTCCTTGGGGGCTGTTCCGATGGCAGCACTATTCCGGACCCCTCAGAGTCGCCAAACTGGGCAGGAGTCTTCATGGCCGGTACTCAACCCGGCCAAAATTCTACGGCCTCAGCAGCGATAACGTCCGGGTTAGGAGCAGCCGGGGCAGGAGGCCCTGTGCGCTCACTGGCTCTGGTACTGATGGATCTCATGGATAAACTTATGGCCTTGTTAACTGCTACAGTCGTCCCTGCGAACCAATCTGAGCATGAGGCAGAGGTGGCACAGGTTCGCGATGAGATCGCCCGGGCCAAGGAAACCTTAGCAGCTGAAGATACTAGATTAGCCACAGAGCGGGCGGCTTTGGACGTACGGGCGCAGCAACTTCAGGCAGAGGCCTTTCAGCTCACGTTGAGCTTGAACGCATCTAATGAGGTAATGAGGAGGAGACATCACTCAGTCCCGTTTACCTCAGATTTATGATCCTCGGAATCTCTTTGCTACACCCGGGGCCGGCCCAAGTAACCCGCTAGGTGCAAATCAGTTTATGACATCCGGAGCGGGAGGCCCAGTCCAGCCTCCGGTGACGGCGCCTCTTCACGGCAATATGGCACCGCCCCATTACGTACCAATACCATAGGGTCACTTCTCCAACCCCATGGAGAAC
Source organism: Triticum urartu (assembly GCF_003073215.2). NCBI lineage: Eukaryota > Viridiplantae > Streptophyta > Magnoliopsida > Poales > Poaceae > Triticum > Triticum urartu. Next base: position 153,662,351 of record NC_053027.1, read on the forward strand.
TTAATCGCAGCATCAGCACGTTTGGCGGCTCTCCCAGTAGATGGTGATGATCCGATAGCGGTGGAAACCCGGAGGATCAGGGAACTTGTCCAAACAGCCCTGGCTCAGCAAGAGACCTACTCCTACAGTAGGGACATGATTCACTCAACTCCTCCGCCCTGGTTAGCTCCGCCTCGTCAAAACCGGAGCCCGAGTTACAGTAGACACATGGAGTCAGAGGCCTTGTCAAGTAGCACTCAGCGCCGGAACCAGCCCGGCAGGTATAACCCGGTTAAGGATCGGATACGTCAGGAGGACGAGCGGGCGGCTCAGCTAGCAGCCCAACAGGACTCACCGGCTTACCCGACGACTTCCGTTGAGGCGGGTGCTGCTACTAGAACCGGAGGAGTTCCTTGTCTGGTATCGGCTCTACGTAATGTACGTCTGCCCAAGGATTTCAAGGGACCTCGAAAGGTGCCGAATTATACGGCCGATTTACAGCCTGGGGCGTGGATTGAAAGTTACGAGATGGCCATGGAGCTGCTGGAGGTTAGTGATGAAGAGATGGCTAAATACTTCACCATGATGTTGGACGGAACGGCCCGTTCTTGGTTAAAGGGTTTGCCACCCAATTCCATTAGTTCATGGGCGGAGCTAAAGGCCCGTTTCATCCAGAACTTCAAGGACACTTGCAAGCAGTCTATGTCGATTGTGGACCTGAAAAATTGTAAGCAGGAGGAAGGTGAATCTACGACTCATTGGGTGCGCCGGGTCAAAGATATAATACATTCGTCTGACAAGATGGATGCCGGCTCAGCAGTTCTCATGCTGGAGAAGAATTGCCGCTTTGAGCCTCTGAGACAGAAACTGGGGCGCCTTAAGCGTGATTGCAACAATATGGGGACGCTGATGGCGGCTTTAGTCAAGTATGCCGATTCTGATAGTACCAAGGATCCCGCGTCTGATGAGGAAAATACAGGGAAGGGAAAGAAGAACGGTAATGGAAAGGGTCAGCAGCATAACCCGACGAGTCAAGGAGGCAATAAGCGTAAGGCGGACAGTAACCCGGAATTTGTGGCCAATGCACAAGGTAACAATCAGAAGCGCAAAGGAAAGCCACCCCCTCGGTTTGGCGGTTCAGGTCCGTCTCTTGAGCAACTACTCAATGAGCCCTGCCCGAAACACGGCACCCGGGAACGACCAGCGACTCATTTATGGAAGGATTGCGCAATCATGAAGGCTTTCAAGAATTCTAATATGTTTGATGGCAATCAAGGCCCAGGCGGCGGCTCAGGAGCTGGCGGCTTTCATGGCCCGGGCGGCGGTTCAGGATCCGGTTTTCAGGGAAGCCAGGGTGGTTATAATCAACAACAGTCTAGTCAAGGAGGTCAGCAGCAGCAGCAGTCGGGTTATCAGAGCCATCCAAAACAGCTAAACAGTGGGCAGTATCATGTGTTCACCACAAGTTTGTGTAAACATGATCGGAAAGTTCATAGGAGGGCGGTGAATTCTGTTGAGCCGGCAGTCCCTCGTTACTTGAGGTGGTCGGAACAGCCTATTGTCTGGAGCAGGGAGGATCACCCTCCCCGGGTTGATAATCCGGGTCAACTGGCCCTGGTAGTGGCACCGCAGGTTGGTGGTTATAAATTTACTAAGGTGCTCATGGATGGAGGTAGTAGCATCAACATCCTCTATTACGAGACCTTTCGGCGCATGGGCTTAACTGACAAGAATTTAAAGACTTCCAACACCGTCTTCCATGGAGTGGTGCCTGGTAAGTTGGCGTATCCTGTGGGTAAGATTGAGCTAGAGGTGGCCTTTGGAGACGAGCATGATTCTAGGGCGGAAAAGTTAACTTTTGAAGTGGTAAAAATCAAGAGTCCATATCACGCTTTGTTCGGTCGGCCGGCTTATGGCAAGTTCATGGCGCGGCCGTGTTATGTTTATTTACAGCTCAAGATGCCGGGTTACAAGGGTACCATCACTGTGCATGGAAGCCGAAAGGTGGCCCTGGAATGCGAAGAAGGCGATGCGGATTATGCCGAGTCTGTCTGTGCAGCAGAGGAGCTCAAATTTTATCAAGATAACGTTGACCCAGCGGATATGACCTCCCTCAAGAAGTCGACTACGGAGCATGACCCGGCCATGAAGTTTAAATCGGCTGCAGAGACTAAGCTTGTTGATTTTACTCCGGGCGATTCGTCCAAGCAATTCAGCATCAGTGCCAACTTGGATCCTAAATAGGAAAGCGCGCTCATCGAGTTCATCTGTGAGAACCGGGACATCTTTGCATGGAAGCTTTCGGACATGCCGGGTGTACCGAGAGGACTCGCTGAGCACATTCTTAATATTGATCCGAAGTATAAGCCGGTCAGGCAGTTTCTGCGGCGATTCAATGAGGAACGACGAAAAGATATAGGAGAAGAGGTCGCCCGGCTCTTGCCCGGAGTGGTTGGCTAACCCGGTGCTCGTGCTCAAGAAAAACGGCACCTGGCGGATGTGTGTGGATTACACGGACCTAAATAAGGCTTGTCCGGCTGATCCTTTTGCTCTCCCCCGTATTGATCAAATCATTGATGCTACGGCAAGTTGTGCGCGTTTGAGCTTTTTGGATGCTTACTCTGGTTATCATCAGATCAAGATGGCAGTTAAGGACCAGGAGAAGACGGCTTTCATCACTCCGTTTGGAGCCTTCTGCTATGTGTCTATGCCTTTTGGGCTCAAGAGTGCCCACGCGACTTATCAACGGTGTGTACAGAATTGTCTCCATAATCAGATTGGGCGCAATGTTCATGCTTATGTGGATGACATAGTGGTGAAATCCAGAGAGGCGGAAACTTTGATATATGATCTCAGAGAAACCTTTGACAATCTCCGGGTTTACAAAATGATGCTTAACCCGGAGAAGTGTGTATTTGGTGTGCCTGCAGGCAAGCTTTTGGAATTCTTGGTCTCAAACAGGGGCATCGAGGCTAATCGTGAGAAGATTAAGGCAATCACTTCTTTGGCTAAACCGGCATGTATCAATGATGTTCAGCGACTGGCGGGTTGTGTTGCTGCTTTAAGCCGGTTCATAAGCCGGTTAGGTGAGAAGGCCCTACCGCTGTACCAACTGATGAAGAAGGCAGACACCTTTGTCTGGAGTAATGCTGCTAATGCTGCTTTTGAAGATTTGAAGAGGCAGTTATCTGAGCCGCCAGTTCTTGCAGCTCCCATTGACAAAGAGCCTTTGCAGTTATATGTGGCTGCTAATTCACGAGCCGTCAGTGTGGCAATTGTGGTAGAGCGCAAGGAGGCTGGTAAGGAACATCCGGTTCAACGGCCGGTTTATTATGTCAGTGAGGTACTCATCGAGTCAAAACAAAGATATCCTCATTGACAGAAACTTGTTTACGAGGTGTTCATGGCAAGCCGGAAGCTGAAGCAATACTTCCAAGGTCACCCTATCACTGTGGTAAGTTCTGCCCCTTGGGAGACATTATTCAAAACAAAGAGGCTACAGGACGAGTCGCCAAGTGGGCCATCGAGCTCGGGCCTCATGGTCTGAAGTATGTACCACGCACTGCCATTAAATCTCAAGCTTTGTTGGATTTCATCAACGACTAGACAGAGCTACAGGCACCCGAGGAGAAGCCCGATAACACTTATTGGACTATTCACTTTGATGGGTCCAGACAGTTGGAAGGCTCGGGGGCTGGAGTCATGTCCCCTCGAGGTGACAAATTTTGTTATGTGCTCCGGCTTATGTTTCCTTGTACTAACAATGCAGCTGAGTACGAGGCCCTACTCCATGGTCTCCGGATGGCCAAAGAGATTAACTTGAGCCGGGTAAGATGCTTGGGAGACTCAGACCTTGTGGCTCAACAGGTGTCAGGCAAGTGGGACTCTAAAGATCCCCTTATGGTGGCTTACCGTCGTGAAGTCGATGCTGTGGCTGGACATTTCAAGGGTTATGTGGTGGAACACATTGATCGAAGGAAGAATGAGGCGGCTGATGCCTTAAGCCGGCTGGGATCTCATCGTAAGCTGGTGCCGCCTAACACCTTTCTTGATGTTTTGCATAATCCTTCTGTTAAGTTACCTACAGAGGAAGATCTGGCAATACCAGACCCAGAGGCACAGCTGGTGGCGGCTCTCCACGTTATGCCGGATTGGACAGTGCCTTATTTGGCTTACATGACCCGGGGAGAGTTGCCTGAAGATGAGACCTGGGCAAGACAAATCGCCCAGCGGTCCAAGTCCATGACAATTGTCAATGGCGAGTTACATCATTGCAGCGTCACTGGAGCGTTTCAACATTGCGTGTCACCTACAGAGGGTTAGGAGATCCTTCGTGAGATTCATGAAGGCGATTGTGGTCATCACGCCGGCTCAAAATCTCTTGTGGCCAAAGCTTTCCGTCATGGGTTTTATTGGCTGACGGCTCATGCTGATGTAGAAGACCTGGTTAGTAAATGTGACGGATGTCAGAAATTCTCACGATGAGCCCATGTGCCGGCTCAAGAATTGAGGATGATTCCAATTACTTGGCCGTTTGCAGTCTCGGGGCTTGATATGGTCGGGCCTTTCAAAAGGTCTAAGGATAAAAAGACGCACCTCTTGGTGGCGGTTGACAAGTTCACAAAGTGGGTGGAGGCGGAGCCAGTCAGTAAGTGTGATGCAGCCACGGCGGTCCAGTTTATGAAAATGGTGATTTTTCACTTTGGTTTTCCACACAGCATCATAACTGATAATGGCACTAACCTCTCCAAAGGAGCTATGGAAGAGTTCTGTCAATGAGAGCATATCCGGCTTGACGTTTCAGCTGTGGCTCACCCTCAATCCAATGGTCAAGCAGAACGAGCTAATCAAGAAATTTGGAGGGGTATCAAGCCCCGGATCTTGGTCCCCTTGCAGCGGACGCCGGGTTGTTGGGTGGAGGAGTTACCTTCTGTACTTTGGAGCATCAATACTACACCTAACAGATCTACGGGTTACACGCCTTTCTTTATGGTGTATGGATCAGAGGCGGTCCTGCCAAGTGACATCCGTCATGACTCACCCCGTGTGGCGGCTTATGCTGAGGAAGACAACGAAAAAGCTCGGCAAGACGCACTTGACCTGTTGGATGAAGAGCGAGACTTGGCAATAGCCCGCTCGGCGATTTACCAGCAAGACCTGCGCCGCTACCACAGCGGCCGGGTTAGGTCGAGAACCTTTCAGGAAGGCGACTTAGTGCTCCGACTCATCCAGGATCAATCTGACATGCACAAGCTATCCCCTCCTTGGGAAGGACCCTTTGTGGTCAGCAAAAATCTGAACAATGGATCATACTACCTTATCGACGTTCGGGAGCACAAAGACTCACGTAAGTCAGAGGAGGAGACCCGTCGGCCGTGGAATATCGCTCATCTTCGGCCTTATTATACTTGAGCCATCGGCTCTAATGTGTATATATTTACATTATGTATATTAGATAAAGCAATAAAGCAGGACCTCTGTCCTTTTTTCCACTCCCAAAAAAGGTTTATGTGTTTTTCTTTGTCAGGTGGTGGAGATAACTAAGGAGAAGCGGATCATATCTGAATCCGGCTTTCCTTTGGTCCGGCTTATGATCATATCTGAATCTAGCCGTGATCACTTGGGGGCTTCCTGTTCAAACATAGGTCGTATTCGAACCAAAGAGAACATAGCTGTCGATACCCACTTGATCGGCATACTACCAAACCCACATGGGGGCTTCTTGATCATTTTTGAATCATAGCTTAACCCCTTTGGGTCTGACGTGGATCGTATTCGAATCAGCGTCATTAAACAACTCTTATGGTCACTTGGGGGCTTCCTGTTCAAAAATAGGTTGTATTCGAACCAAAGAGAACATACCTGTCGATACCCACTTGATCGGCATCGCCACAGCCACTGGGGGCTAACAGATCGTATCCGAATCTTAGCTCAACCCCTTTGGAACGGTTCACTGATCATATTTGAATCAGAAACCCTTTTGTTCATCATATTTTACAAGTATCAACATTGGATATCTTGCGACCCTCTTGAAAATACAATGGAGTACATTGCAATCCTCCTAGATTAAAATTGGTTACATCAGGTTGTTAAGTACCAGGTGAACTTTTATGTGCCAATTTTCAGGAGTTAAACTTACCCTCAGGGGTTGGCTTATATAAGCCGGAAAAGCAACCGTAAGCATCACAGGGCAGTGCAAGACATTTCTGCAAACGACATAACAGATCCATATGAACTACAAAGTGCATAGTGACGGCGGCATATGCAAGTATTAAGGGCCATAAGCATGCGCAAAGGCATAGCAAAACTCAAAGTATTTTCTACTCTATTACAAGACTCCCCGAGTCTGAATGATGCGGCATTGTTTTTCTACAACGACATAAGCAGCTGGCGCCTGGCAATCTACTCTTGGGGTTGACTTGAAGCCTCCGGGTTATCCTTTTCTGCCTTTCCGCCGGCTGCTTTGTCCTGGAAGGATGATCAGGCCCAGTCAATGCCACTCAAGGCCTCAAACTCAGCTTCATCATCTATTAAACCGGTTGGGTCGACTTCAGGGGCAAATGTGTGCTTATGGATTGGAGGGATCAAGCTGACATCGTCATAATGCGGCGTGGGGATTCTCCGATTCTCCTTGTCATAACCCAGCTGATACATGGTGAGGTCAGTGTCGTTTCCAATTTGAGTGGCCACAGGGCGTATATCCCTCACGCAGGTGGTGAAATCCTTTTCATCAAATGGAGTGCCATCCTCCTTTAAACTTGGATACCCAAGAGCGATGTCGGCCGGGTCTAGCTCTGGTAACCAGGCTTTGGCCCGACTCAAAGCGGCTATTGCTCCAGCTCTTTCTTGGGCCCGTCTCAACTCTTGAATCCGCTGAGCAAGTACAGCAAGCCGTTGTAACACATCTTGAAAGAGGTGGGGCACATCATTTGATAAGGCTACAACGGCCAAGGCATGTTGTGACCTGATGTACACTTGCTCTACTAGAGTATACACCGCCTTCAATTTGATCAGCATATTCTGCTTGAGGTTTGTGCTCCTGGGGCCTGTATTGGTAAGTATAAGGTAAACCTCAAGTAACAATTGAAGGAATATTTACAATATTTAATACTTGCTTAAGATAACTTACCAAAGATCGCTGAGACCATCCGAGATATCTGGCGTTGTAAGCCGGTCAGTTCGGCTGTTGCATTTGCCAGCGACGCCTCTGCTGTCTCGGCCCGGGTCACCAGTCCGGCCTTTTCGTCAGTCCAAATTTTCTTCTCCGACTCAAAATTTTTCTTCGGCTTCTCTTGTTCAGAGACGCTGAATTCAAATTTGGAGTTAGCCTTTTGAATTTCAATCTCCTGGGCTGCCAGGCGGTTCTTCAGGTCAGCAATCTCCGATTCAAATTGACTTATGGTGGCCTGTATTGCACCGGATAGTAGTCAAGATTACGGTAAATAATATTAAGTCCCAAGCACTTTGCAAGCAAAGATACTTGACACTTGGTGGCTAATGTATACCGAAGCTTTCTAAATTATTAAGCCGGTCCTGGATATTAAGTCCCAAATACTTTGCAACAAAGATACTTGACACTTGGGGGCTAATGTGTATCGCAAGTTAAAGGTATTGTGTTACATCCGGTTTAAATATTTTTCTTTAAGCCGGGCAGGCAGCTCTAACAATTTTTCTAAGTCTACAGCATATTTATTCATAAGCAATAGACTTGGGGGCTGGTAAAGTAAGTATGATTGAAAGTAAGGAAGCATAAGTCATACCTCAGATTTTTGCTGTATTTGCTTCACCATGTCAATTTCCAGGTCACGGCTGCTTTGCACCTGGTTGATATAGCCCGAGACGATCTCTCCAATACTCAAATGAGTATAGTCGGTGATATCCATCTTGGCCTTACGGCATTCTAGCAACTCATCTTTAGACAAGCATTTGGCAAGGACGGTGGGCCTGGCCGGCTCAACGAATTGAGCCTTGAGAAATTCCACTTCTGGGTCAGCCGTTTTGACTGGGCTAGGTGCCTCCGGGTTAACAGAACCATCAATAATATCTTCAACAGGCGGGTCAGAAGTTGGTGCTGCAATGTCTTGAGCCGGCTCAGGCGGCGGTTGATGTGTGGAAGAGTCGGGAGCAGCTATACCCTGTTCCGGTTCAGTCACCACAGGGGTTTGGGCCGGTTTATCCTTCTTGGTTTTCTCCTGGGCTTAACCTGCACGTTGTGGGCAAAGCAGAGAAATAAGTAAAGAAACATGAAGAAAGAAAAACATAAGGTGAATAAATTGATATTACCCAGGGGCAGTCTTAAAAGCCGGCATGTTTGATTGCATGGACTCGCCGGATGAAGGAGAGGTATCCTGGTAATTGGAGTCAGAGGAATTGAGAGGTTGACGGATCAGACCCGCCAAAGGTAAAAAAGGGTATAAGTTGGAGATAACCTCAGTACGACGCTTCCGGGTTGTGTCAGGCAAGCCGGAGGATAGCTCTGCATCCTTTCTGGTCTAGGTCTGCCTCCGGTTTTCAAATTGCTGTTGCTTCAAAAGAAAGTCAGGATCTTGGTAAGCCAAAGGGTGTGAAAATCTTACTTTCCTGGTTACTCTTTGAATTTTCTGACGCGGCCAAAGCTCGGAGTCAGAGGAGATTATAGTTACCTCTTCCTCGATGGGTTGGCAGTTGCCCGTGTCTTCCTGAAAGAAGGTTAATATCATTAAGGTAGTGATAAAGGAGAAAGGGAAATTAAAAAGTTACCTCTTCCTCATTATCATCAGAATCATCAAGCTGAAACAACTCAGAAGCGCTTGGCTTCCTTTTCCTTGAAGTGGTGGGCTTGGCAGTTTTCCTTTCGGCTCTCTTGGCCGCCCTGGCTTTCTTGGTCGCCTCATGATCATATTGGATTTTCCAGAAGTTATCATTTGCCTATAAAAGGTTATAAAGGGTTATGCATAAGAATACAGTATAACATGATAAAAAATAACCCGATGGCTGGAAACTTACTGCACGGGCCGGGTTCTTCTTGCAAAAAGGTAGTAAGCCGAAAGCATTAACATTCACTGTGCCCTCTTTCAACAAAGACTGAGTTGTAGCTTCCACTAAGTCATCTGGTAAGTCGTCAGGACTATGACGCTGAGGGTCATCTTTCTCGCCTGAATAATTACACATTAAGCCAGGGCGGCGGCTTAACGGAATTATTCTCCAAGCAACCCAGACTCGGACCAGGTCAATGCCATCTAAGCCGTTCCCTAAAAGAGCTTTAATCTTCTTGATCTTGGGGGTGAGTGGCAGACGTTCAATAGCAGTCAACTTATCCGGCAGCGGGTGAGTAGGTTCAAGGCGCAATGCACGGAAGCCGGGCAGCGGGTTTTCACCAGCCGGAGAAGTATCTTGGCAGTAGAACCATGTCTGGTTCCAGTCCTTTGGATGACTCGGCAATTCAGCATAAGGGAACAGGCAGTCTCTCCGCCTTTGAATCGATATGCCACCAAGCTCCAGACTGGGCCCGTTGGCCCGCTCATTCTGCCGGTTCAAATAGAACAATTCCCTGAACAAAAGTAGGCTGGGTTCTTCTCCAAGGTAGACCTCACAGAAAACTTGGAAGTTGCAGATATTTGACACGGAATTGGGCCCGATGTCTTGAGGTCTTAAGTCAAAGAAGTGCAAAACGTCTCTAAAGAATTTTGGACCGGGAGGAGCAAATCCCCGGCTCATGTGATCGGTAAAAATGATCACCTCCCCTTCCTTGGGTTGAGGTTTCTCTTTAGACGGGTCAGGAGCATGATAAGACATGACATCCTTCTTGGGCAGATGGCCAGACTTTACAAACTCGGACGGTTTGCTCTCTGTAACAATGGATGGGACCCAGTTGCAGGTAACCGGAGGTTTAACAGCTTTGGGTGCCATTGGATAAATTGAAGCCTACAACAAGATAAAGGAAATTTTCCGGTTTATTATAACCCAAAGAATAAACATTATTGGGTTATTTAGGATGGTAGCTTAAGAAGGGGCCTAATGACATACGGGTAACTATGTGATAATGTTTAACAGCTGCAGGTATTAAAGATGATTAAGGTTTTCTTAAGTCACCAGAGGCAAGCGGTGCTGACAGCCGGTATTATCTTAAACCGGTTACACGGACTACTATGGCTGAAACAGAGTCAACAGACACAGTTTTTGGCTAAGTGTGGAGCAAACAGGTTTCACAAATTGCAATTATTATTTTGGATCAAACGATGCTCTGGAAAGGGAAAATTTCTAGACCTAAAACAGTACAGGGAAGTTCATATACTCAAGGAGGGCTTCCAAAACAAGGACACCGCGTGACATTTCCCCGAAGGGACGGACATAGGAACAAAGTGAAACACATGCTGGCCAGTCAAGTGTCCTAAACAGTAGTGCTGGGCTAGCAGGACTCCGGTGAACCGGGCTGTAGCGGACTACTATGGCTCGAGGAACACTAGACTACATTTCCCCATAAGAAAGGCTGCCAAGGATAAACAACTAGATTGTCGGATCCCACTCATACCAAGCATTTCAAGCATTCACACAATATGCCCAATATGAGTACATACAACATGGCATCACAACAAAACTCTACAACTCAAGTACTTTATTTAAAGGCTCCAGAGAGCCATACATAACATGTTCATACAGGTAGGGGTCACATGACCCGACACTCAAGTCATACAAGCATACAAGCACAAGCGGAAGTAAATAGTCTGAGTACAGACACTAGAAAGCAAGAAGGCTTCCGAAGCCTGTCTATCTACATAGGGCCCTCCATGGCCAGGATCACCACCTGGGTGTCTAGTCACTCGTCGACATCAAGGTCTACATAAAACCCATCGGAGGGGGCGGTGTTGTCGTTTGAAAACAATAAATAAGCAAACATGAGTACAAGGTACTCAGCAAGGCTTACATCAGATCCTAATATACATGCTCATTCTCAAGAAGGTGGTGGGGTTATTGCAGCAAGCCAGCTTTGACTCTTGGCTAGGCTATCCTACGAAACTCCACTAGTAAAATAGTTTTCACACACGAGTCCACTACTCACCAACACAATACTCCACCGGGGATCCTCCCTCGTCATCCTACGAGAGGGCCATCCTCGGCACTCACACTTATCTTGAGTCTTTTAGTAGTAACCATTACCTTGTCTATGAACTGTATAGGCAACCAAGTAGTCCTTTACCGCGGACGCGGCTATTCGAATAGTTTTATACCCTGCAGGGGTGTACTTCTTCATACACGCTTTCACCACTTATCGCCGTTTACACGACATGTACTCGGCAACCTTCAAGCGGAAGCCCAACGAGGGTGTCGGCCATGGCCTACCCAAACACTCAAGTCTCTAGTCCAGTTGTATCTCCTATCTAGGTTCCATCCGCATGGAGTCCGGCCGAGGTTTCCACATACGGCCTCGAACAATGTGAACAGGGTTCCCGAGACACCAAGCGGGTGACTCGGTACACTGTGCCACGGTGTATCTACCGCAACATAGCCCACCCCTAGGGTCAGCGCTACGCATGGCCGCCAACACGTAACCTACAAACACCAGAAACTATTTGCAACTCCTGGACAGAGTACTAGGGTGAATAAGAAGCCAAGGGGGTCCATTGGTTTCGGGCCCAACATATGGTAGTAAGTGCATCTTAAATCACACATACATATCTCAATTCTTATGGATGGCCTCAATGAAACAACCCACCATGTACTCCTACATGGCCTCTCATCGATACCTTTACCAAATGTTGTTCATCACATCCCTCACATTACCGATATAACCATTTCACTCTAGCCCATCACCCAGATGGACCAGACCTGACACAACTCTAAGCATAGCAGGCATAGCAAGGTAGGAAACACATACATGGCTCAATCAACTCCTACACATGCTAGTGGGTTTCATCTAGTTACTGTGGCAATGACAGGTCATGCAGAGGATAAGGGTTCAACTACCGTAGCACACAGCAGTTTGAATCATGTTGTCTTAATGCAATAAACAAGAGCAGAAGCGAGAACATGGGTTTGTATCGGAATGATCAATGGTTTCTTGCCTGTTGCAGTGGTAGTAGGGCACTGCCCTTCAGACGGATACTCGGGGTTATCCTCGGAGGCAGAACCTACCACGAAAGACACACCGAACATAATCAACACATGACAATATGCAACAATATGATGCATGCTATGACATGGCAAAATGAATGTGTCTTGGCCTAATGCAAGCTAAAACAGGATGGAATGAACTCATTTGAATCAAAGATTCAAATGTTAGCTCATTTAACATAGCCTTATTAGTGCATTTTCTTATTCTGCTTAAACAGCAAGGTTAACTTGTTTTGTCATGCCTGAAACCATTACAGATGGATAGATTGAATTTTTCTGATCATTTTTCATATATAAATCTTTGCATTTGCAGCTATGGTTGATTTTCTATGATTTTTAGAAGTTTTGGTTATTTTCTGGAATTTCCTATTAAAGAATAAATCCAGTAATTGAATTAATGCGTCAGCATGACATAGGTGTGACGTCAGCGGGTCCACTGGGTCGGCCAGGTCAAACCTGACTGGTGGGCCCTGTCTGTCAGTGACCCAGCTAATTAACAGAATTAAATTAACACTAATTAGCTGTCAGTGGGGCCTGGGCCCACATGTCAGTGACTAAACTAATTAAAATTAGTTAAAACTAATCCTAAACTAATTAGCAGACCGGCCCCACCTGTCATAGACTCAGGGGGGTCAACCTGGGCCCACACGGGGTCAAACAGGGTCAACTCGTTGGCGTCTAGCCGCCGGCGAGGCCAGACGCGGCGGAGCAACGCGGGATTTGCACTCCGGCGACCAAAAGGACGGCGGAGACTATCTACGTGATGCGGGGAGGAAGCCGCGTCGAGTGGTGGCAGTGGGTGGAGCTGGGGTGGCCGGAAACGTCGCCTGCGACGAGTTTGGCGGCGGCCGGAGCTCGGGTGAGGATGAACTAGTTGCTAGGGGGCACGGGGAGGCGCGAGGTTTGGTGCGTTGAGCTCCTGGAGGTGCGGTAGGACTAGTGGACAGGGTGGCGTGGCCATTGGGTGGCTGGAGCCTCGTCGGCGACGAGCTCCGCAGCGGTGCGTGCAGGTGATCTACATGCAGACGCTACGGGGCTCGAGAGAGAGAACGGAGAGGGTGGGGAGGTGGCTGAGCTCACGGGGGTCTCGTTGAGGCAGTCAGAGAGGTCGGGGATGAGCTGATGCGGCGGGGGCGGCGAAAGGGATCTCCGGTGGCCGGAGTTGAGGGCGAGCTCGGTGCAGCGTCTCTGGGGCGAGCGAGCACTCGGGGCTCGACCCACTCGATGTAATCGACGACGGCAGAGCTCGTGGACACGAGGACGCGGCGCGAGGATGACGAAGGGCATGGCTACGATGACGGTGCGGCGATAGGGGCATCGGCCATGGTGGGGAACGGCGAAGGGAGAGAGACAGGGGGGAATGGAGTGTCCAGGGGCTTCGGGGTGCGACGTGGAGGCGTCCAGGCGTCCAGGGCGCGGGCGGCAAGCAGGTGACGCCGTGGCGAGCTTGGGCATGCCGGTGTCACCTTCCTGCCTGCCTGGCAGGGAAGAAGCAGCTGGCTGGCGCGGGCCAGCACAGTGCTGGGCCGCCAGGTGGGTCGGCTGGTGAGTTAGCTGGGCTGCGCCAGGTAAGTTTCTCTCTCTTTTTTTTGTTTTTCTTATTATTTATTATTTCTGTAACTTCAGGGCTTTATTAAAAATGCTAGGGCATTACCATAAATCATAAAATTAATCATGGCCACTGCTTAGAATATATCCAATAGCAAACATTTTAGTTTATGATTATTTGAGCATTTAAAATATTTTATAGCATTTAAATGACCAAATGCAAATACTATAAGGATTAGTCCAATGACCTTAGATGTCCTAGAAAAATGTGCACCATTTTTGTCAGGGGTTTTAACCCAAAACAAAAATGGTGGGATTTTTAGAAAGGCATTTCAGGTTCATTGAAAAAGTTTTTAGTAAACCCTAGTTGTTCCAGGGGGGTGCTGGGGGTTCTGTCATCCCCATTTCAAATTTAAGAGAAAATTGAACATGATGCACACTCTAATGCTTGAACTAGCTAGGGTGTGACACACAGTGAGTTAGTCATGTTTGAAGCCCATGAAGACAAGAAGTATGGCACTTTACAGAGGAGATCTAACATGAAGGCCCAAGGCCCGAAGGAGGATTAGGGCGTGTAGACATAAACCGCCATATGATATGTAACTTATGTTGTAAGGCAAGGAAAAGTAGAAACCGAGCCGAGCACGTGTATGAGCCGTCCCCAGGATTTTGTAAACCGCCGGGCGTTAACCTGTGTATATAAAGGGACGACCTGGGGGCGGTTTAGGGACAACAAACAATAACTCGAGAGCCAGGCAAAGCGGATTCGCTCCCTGGTCATCGAAACCCTAGCAATTCCATCACAACTGGAGTAGGCTTTTACCTTCAACATAAGGGGCCGAACCAGTATAATTCCTTGCGTCCCTTGTTCGCTTTAACCCCTTCAAGCTAACCCGTCGCAATGGCTCCACGACTAAGTCCTTTCACGAGGACATCTGCCGTGACAAAACCACGACAATTGGCGCCCACCGTGGGGCTATCGCATGATGGTTTCGAGTTCTTGAAGGACAGCTTCGAAGGACTCAAGGGATATGCTGTGGGCCGGATGACCAAGAGTCGTCACGGCAAGCTCTACATCGACAACGCAGGCTGGGGCCCCAAGGCCGGCTCGATTGAGTACGGGTACCGGGTCCCCTTTGGCGGAATACATGTTTTCATTGGCAATATCGGCGAACCGGGCCCTGAGCCGGACATCTGCACCGACATCATTGAGACGGCTCAGCGTGCAAGACCTGCCCGAGTTCAGTCTGCCGTAAAGCATGCCTTCATGGGAGTCATCCACGGGGTGGAATCTGAGGATAGATCGGTATCTGGTGGCAAAACCGTTGTCTACTCTGACGATGAGTCTTCAACCAGAGAGACCGAGTCGCTATATCAGCTGCATGATGGCCGGATTAGTGGCGGTTCCGATGGCGACAGTATTCCGGACCTCTGTTATCCCTCGAGCCGAGTTGCGATCTTCATGGCCAGTACCCAATCGGTGCAGCATTCTTCTACCGCCGCAGCGGTGATTTCCGGTTCAGCAGCTGCAACACCACCCGGGGCAGGGGGCCCTGCACCACTGCCGGCTCAGGCTTTGTCCGATTTATTCGACACTTTGGCAATGTTGCTAGCAGCTGAGGTTAATCCGGCAGATCTGGATCGGCATAACACAGAGATTGCAAAGGCGAAGGATCAGATAGCTGAAGCTAAGGTAGATCTGGCAGCACAGAACACCAGGATGGCCGCAGAGCGAGCCGAGTTAGAGGCACATGCTTACCGGCTTATGCTGGATCAGAGCGCATCAAATGATGTCATGAGGAGAAGGTACCGGTCTCACCTGCCTCTGGTTTACGAGGGAAGGAATCTCTTTAACATGCCAGGACCAGGAACCAGCAACCAGCCGGTGGTAAACCGGGCGGAGGCACCTGGAACGAGGGCGCCGGTTCAGCCACGCGCGACGGATCCGCCTCGTCAGAACAATGTCCTACCACAACACGTCTCAACGCCTCCAGGTCATTACTCTAACCCGTTGGATAACATCATCGCCGCTGCTTCACGATTTGCAGCTCTCCCGATCGAAGGCGAGTCTCCAGTAGCAGTGGAAACACGATGGGCTAGAGAGCTCCTTCAGACAGCTTTGACCCAACAGCAGGCTTTTTGGTACAGTCATGAGAGGATTCATTCCACCCCCCGTCCAAGTCGGAGCTACAGTAGGCATATTGATGAACAGGCTGTATCAGGTAGTGCGCGAAACTGTAACCCACCGCGAGGGCATAACCCGGAGGGTGGCGGCGCTAATGCCCAGGATGTGGTGGATCACGGTCGAGCACGTCGAGAAGCCGAGTTAGCAGTGCAATACGCGGCTCGTCAGCTTACTCCGGTTCGTCCGACCACTTCAGTGGAGCCAGGTGTGGTTTTTAATTCTTTGGGGGTGCCATGTATCACCCCGTCCTTACGTAATGTACGGCTGCCCAAGGACTTCAAGGGTCCTCGTAAGGTGCCTAATTACACTGCCAATTTACCCCCCGAATCATGGGTCGAGAGCTATGAGATGGCGATGGAGATGCTAGATGTGGATGATGCAGCATGTGCCAAGTACTTCACCATGATGCTAGAAGGAACGGCTCGTACCTGGCTGAAAAGTTTACCAGCTAACTCCATTGGATCATGGGCTGAGTTAAAAAGCCGGTTTATCCAGAATTTCAAAGATACATGTAAGCAGCCCATGTCAATTGTGGACCTAGCCGCCTGTGTTCAAGAGGATGGGGAGTCTACAGCTCATTGGGTAAAGCGAGTCTCAGCTATTTTGCATTCATCAGACCGCATCAATGCTGATACAGCAGTCTTGATGTTGGAAGGCAATTGCCAGTTTACGTCGTAGAAACTGAAGTTGGGAAGGCTCAAGCGTCACTGCAATGACATGGCAGCGCTTATGGCAGCCCTGGTTAAGTATGCCGATTCAGACAGTACTAAGGACCCTGAGTCTAAGGATGAAAAGCCAGGGAAGGGAAAGAAGAATGGCGGTGCCAAGGGGCAGCAACATAACTCGGCGGGCCATGGAAACAACGGTAAGCGCAAGGCGGATAATAACTTGGACTTTGTGGCTAACACCAACACCCAAGATAATGGTCAGTGCCGCAAGGGTAAACCGCCCCAGCGGGGTGGAGGATCAGGTCCCAATCTTGAGCGCCTGCTAAACCAGCCTTGCCCAAAGCATGGGTCGAAAGAAAGGCCAGCTACGCATCTTTGGAAAGATTGCTTCATTATGCGGGTATTTAAAAATTCGAATCTTTTTCAATACGACCATGGACCGCCCGGCGGTTCAGGAGGCAGTTTCCATGGGCCGGGTTATGGTGGTGGCAGCTCCGGTTCAGGATTTCAAGGCAACCAAACCGGACCTGGCAATCAAGGCAGTTAGGGTAACCAGGGCGACTATAATCATCAGGGAAATCAGCAGCAGCAACAATCAGGTTATCAGAGTAATCCAAAGCAGTTGAATAGTGGGCAGTACCATGTCTTCACCACTAGTTTGTGTAAGCGTGATCAGAAGCTTCATAAAAGGGCAGTAAACTTCGTTGAACCGGCAGTGCCCCGTTACTTGCGCTGGTCCGAACAGCCCATTTTGTGGAGTCGAGAGGATCATCCACCCCGGGTTGATAATCCAGGTCATCTCGCCTTAGTGGTGGCACCTCAGGTTGGGGGGTATAAGTTCACCAAAGTACTCATGGACGGAGGGAGCAGTATCAATATTCTTTACTATGAAACCTTCCGTCGCATGGGGTTGACAGGTAAAAATCTTAAACTGTCAAACACTGTTTTTCATGGTGTGGTGCATGGTAAATTGGCGTACCCAGTTGGCAAGATAGATCTAGAGGTTGCTTTTGGAGATGATCATGATTCAAGATCAGAGACATTGACTTTTGAAGTGGTGAAAATCAAGAGTCCATATCATGCCCTGTTTGGACGGTCGGCTTATGCTAAGTTCATGGCAAGGCCCTGTTATGTTTATCTACAGCTTAAGATGCCAGGTCATAAGGGGACAATCACAGTACATGGGAGCAGGAAGATTGCTTTGGAATGTGAAGAAGGTGATGTGGCTTATGCTGAGTCGGTATGTGCAACGGAGGAGCTAAAGTTCTATAAGGACAATGTTGATCCGGCAGATATGACTTCTCTGAAAAATCCAACTACAGAGCATGATCCGGCTTTGAAATTTAAATCGGCCAAGGAAACTAAGCTGGTTGACTTTGTTCCTGGCAATTCATCCAGGCAGTTCAGCATCAGTGCTAACCTGGATCCGAAATAGGAAAGCAAGCTCATCGAGTTCATCCGTGAGAACCGGGACATCTTTGCATGGAAACCTTCTAATATGCCAGGTGTACCGAGGGAACTCGCTGAGCACACTCTTAATATAGATCCTAAGTTTAAACCGGTCAGGCAGTTTCTCCGCCACTTCAATGAAGAAAGGCGCAAGGCTATTGGTGAGGAGGTAGCCCGGCTTTTGGCAGCAGGGTTTATTGTGGAGGTCTTTCACCCTGAGTGGCTAGCTAATCCGGTGCGGGTACTTAAGAAGAACTGCACTTGGCGTATGTGTGTGGACTACACAGATTTGAACAAGGACTGTCCAGCTGATCCTTTTGCTCTCCCTCGTATTGATCAAATCATTGATGCTACGGCGGGTTGTGACCGTTTGTGTTTTCTGGACGCTTATTCTGGTTATCATCAGATCAAAATGGCAGTTAAGGACCAGGAGAAGACAACTTTCATAACTCCCTTTGGAGCCTTCTACTATGTATCTATGCCTTTTGGGCTCAAGAGTGCCCAGGCGACTTATCACCGCTGTGTACAGAATTGTCTTCATAAACAGATTGGGCGCAATGTTCATGCTTATGTGGATGATATTGTGGTGAAGTCCAGAAAGGAGGAAACACTGATAGATGACTTGAAGGAGACTTTTGATAACCTCCAGGTTTATAAGATGATGCTTAATCCAGCCAAGTGTGTCTTTGGTGTACCGTTGGGCAAGCTCTTGGGTTTTCTGGTGTCTAACAGGGGCATTGAAGCTAATCCAGAGAAGATCACAACTATTACGTCTCTGGCTAAACCGGCGTGTATTAACGATATGCAGCGGCAGGCGGGTCGTATTGTAGCATTGAGCCGGTTTATCCCCCGTTTGGGAGAAAAGGCAATCCCTCTGTATCAGATGATGAAGAAGACAGACCATTTTGTCTGGAGTGATGCTGCCAATGAAGCCTTTGAGAGTTTAAAGCGTCAGTTAGTTGAACCGCCTATCCTTGTTGCTCCTATTGATAAAGACCCTTGTTGCTATATGTGGCTGCTAATGCCCGGGCTGTTAGTGTGGCTATTGTTGTGGAGCACAAGGAGGCCGGAAAGGAGTATCCGGTTCAACGGCCGGTTTTATTACATCAGTGAGGTGCTTATTGAGTCCAAGCAGAGGTACCCACATTGGCAGAAGCTAGTGTATGGGGTTTTCATGGCAAGCCGGAAGCTCAAGCATTATTTTCAGGGTCATCCTATCACGATGGTCAGTTCTGCCCCCTTGGGGGATATCATCCAAAACAGGGAAGCAACTGGCCGGGTCACCAAGTGGGCTATTGAGCTTGGGCCTCACGGGTTAAAATATATACCTCGTACAACAATCAAGTCCCAAGCACTTGTGGATTTCATCAACGACTTGACAGAGTTGCAGGCACCGGAGGAAAAGCCAGGTAACACTTATTGGACTATTCATTTTGATGGGTCCAGACAATTGGAAGGCTCGGGGGCTGGAGTCATATTAACTTCCCCACGAGGTGATAAGTTTTGTTATGTTCTCCGTTTAATGGTCCCTTGCACTAACATGCAGCTGAATATGAGGCCTTGCTCCATGGTCTTCGGATGGCTAAGGAGATGAATTTAAGCCGGGTTAAGTGCTTTGGTGACCCCGACCTGGTAGCTCAACAGGTGTCTAGCACTTGGGATTCCAAGGATCCACTCATGGTAGCGTATCGACGAGAGGTATACATAGTGGCGGGTCATTTCAAGGGTTATCACACTACTGTAATCCCTTATGATCAGTGCCAAGTCATCTTGACTTATGAAGCTTAACCATGTTGGGATAATATCTCATTTCTAATTCCCTCTCTGAATTCCATTCAAATAAAAAAATGCAAAATGAAGTTGATCAAAACTTGTTGGAAAAATGTTCACCTTCTAGCAAATATTCCAAAACAAATGTTGTTAAGGAAAACAACATCATCTTCAACTCATATGGGTCTAAGCATTAAAAACAGTGCCAAAACAACACTTTAAATGCCCTATTCTTTTTTCTAAAAATTCAAATGAATTCCAAACTTGCCTAAACTTTTTGTGGAAGTGTCTAAAATCACCAGGGATTTAATGGCACCCTTCCCAAGTTTTTCCCGAGTCAATAGACTGGCCAAATAATTCATTTCCTCTCTCTGTTATAAAATAAAGAGAAAACAAGGCAGCCCACTGCGCACATGGGCCATGAGTGCACAGTGTGCCGGCCCAGCCCACCTCCCATCTCCGTCTTCCTCTGTTCACAGAAGCCCCCGTGGACGCCGGGCGCATGTCCATGGCGCCGATGGCCACGGGGCAGCCATCCGCCGGTGCCCTGAGAGGATAAGAGACCCCTCCTCGCCCTGGAACAAACCCTAGACGCCCCCTCCATTTCCCCTCTTCGCGCCGCCTCCTTCCCCACCACGTGCGGCCGACACCATTGTCGCCGCGCCTGCGGCGATCCCGCGGCCACCGTGCTTCCCTACCTTCGGGAGGCTCTCTAGCAGCTGCGCCGCGCCCTTCTTCGTCATCCACGCCACTACATTGAGCTCGGGGAGCCGCAACGCCATCGCCACGTCTTCTGCTTCCTCTCCGATCGCCGACGTCCGCCGCTTCGATCTGTCACATCCGGCGCCTCTCCGAGCCCACTACCCTGCCCTGCCGGACCGCTGTGAGCCCCGCCCCACCTCCTTCCTTCCTCTGCCCCGCTCTCCTACCGTAGCTAGCTAGGGCCGAGGCCGCGCACCACCGAGCCCCTCCGTCCGCCATGGACGGGGAATACCTCGCTGCCGTGTTCACCATCGCGCTCTGCTGATGTGCACATGCTCCTGGAGCCCCGTAGGTGCCTCCTAGCGCCTTGGTTTGCTCGGTTGCGAGCTGCAACCTCGCACCCGACCGAGCACGTGCGTCGTCCATCGCCCTGCTCGTCGTTGCCGCCGGCATGCCCGCGTGCGCTATGCATCCCTGGCCGCGCCCCTACCTCGTTTCCCAGCGCCCATCGGCGACCGGCCCGCGCGCACGGCCTCGCCCCCCTGCTCGCTGGCGACGCTGCTGCTGCTCCACTGTCGTCTCGTGCAGCCCTGCCCCGACCCCTGTCCACGCGGCCTCTCTGCAGCGCCGCCTCGCCGCCACTCCCTGTCTCTCGTCGTCCGGCCTGCCACACCGCCAGCTGCCGAGCGCCGCGCCGCCTCTAGCTACCCTGCGCCGCTCGTCTCGCACCGGCCCATGCCCCGCTGGCCGCCGGCACCCCGACGCCTGCGCGCCCTCTCCCCTGGTGGCCTGGGCGGGTGCCCTAACGGGCGGCTCCCGTGCCCGGCAACCGCGTGGCCACGACGCCCCACTAAGGTCTGGGCCACTAGCCAAGGGCCCCCACGCCCTTCTGTAAAAAAAGGGTAAAAATAATAATAGTATTTTTTTAAAAAAGTTAAATATAAAATAATTAATTAGTTAATTAATCAAATAGTTAATTAACTAACTTAATTAACCTTGCTTAGTTAGCCTAAAGAACTAGTTTAATTAATTTAAACCTGCTTAATTAATTAGGTCAATGACAGTGGGCCCCTATTGAAAGTTTCACCAAGTCAACTGATCTGTTGACTGCTGACGTCATGATGACGTCAGGCTGATGTCATAACCTTGTTTTCCATTTAAGTTAAATCTGTTAATTCCAGAATATTGTTTAAGTCTTTGAAAATTCATAGAAAATAAACCTTAACCCCGATGAAAATGTTTTCTATATGAAAGTTGCTCAGAAAAATCCAACGAATCCAAATGCGCGGTCCTTTCACCTGTCACATGCCCCTAGCATGCTGAACAAGGAACCGTCCTATCTCTTTCATCTGTCCGAAATCCTCCTAACGCCGGGAATTCATCCTCGGATGTTTATCCAGTCCGTCTGCAACGTGTGGTACTACGTTAGGGCAACCCTAGCTCTGCCCGTCATCATGATATGCCTTGTGATGCATTGTTTGCTCTATATTTACTATTTCTTCCCCCTCTTCTCTCCGGTAGACCCCGAGACTGATGATGCCACTGTGATCGACTACGTCACCGACGACCCCTCCTTGCCAGAGCAACCAGGCAAGCAAACCCCCCTTGAGGATTCCGATATCGCCCATTAGTTTCCCTCTCATGCTTGCATTAGAACTGCTACTACTTTCTGTATGATCCTACTCTGATGCATAGCCTGTTTTTGTTACCTGCTTTCATACCTTACCTGCTATCCTAAACTGCTTAGTATAGGTTGGTTAGTGATCCATCAGTGACCCCCACCTTGTCCCAGTTGCCTTGCTTTATGTTCAATGACTCGATCAACATGATCGACGTCCAGGCCCCGACACCGCACATCACCCCCCGTAGTTGTACAACTCTACAGAGTTACCATCGAGTGCCGAGGGTGGAACCTCTTACATCACCCCTGATGAGATCTCTGCAGTGTAGCTATACGGTCGAGGTCATCAAGGGTGATTTCCTCCTTAACCACTTCCGTTACCGCTCTGTCGTGCAACGCCTCAAGTGTGAACCTCGAGGGTGGATCCTCTTACGTTCACCTTGATGATAACATCAAGTGGGATTCACCGGGGGTGATTCCTCGGGTTTTCCCCTTGGTGTTAGACACACAGTTACTATTGTTACTATGAATTTACATTGAGCCATGTTACTAAAGACGGGTCATCCCTGAGGGGTACCCGCGCGAGCTTAATAGCGAGTGATGTGGAGTCGGGTTGACCTAGAAGGTGCCCGCGAGATACTTACGAGGCGTGGCCGGGCATTCTTAGCCCTTGCCGCAAGTACTCGAGACGGGGTGACAGGGTGACATCGATCGTGAGTCTCTGCTCATTACCTTGTGTTCCTAATCCACTATGATTTGGATATTTGATCCAAGGGGCCTCTGGCCTGATAGCACTAACCATCACGTGGGCACAGTATGGGCGTTCTGCGTCGTATACATCAGCCGAAGCTTAATAGACGTCAGTGACTGAGCGGCGCGCGCCGGGTTGGACTGGTAAGCACCTACCTTGTTGAAGGAGGTAGCTAGGTATGCTCACCGGCCGCCCACTCAACGTGCAGGAGTTCCCGTGGAGATGGCGCATGACCCCTGGGGGCATAGGTTTAGTCCGGCGTGCTGGCCTCTCTATTAAGCCTAGGTCGGGTTGCGGGGTATTGTTTGACTGAGGCCGGGCATGACCTAGGAAAGTGTGTCCGGCCGGAGTTAATTGAGCGTGGTGGGTAAGTTGGTGCACCGCTGTAGGGAAGAAAACATCTATCGGTAGCTTGTCCTACGGTAACGGACACTTGGAGTTGTATGCTGATTGATATAACTAGAACTGGATACTTGAGATGAGACATGGGGATGAGAATTGGATTGTGATGATAGCTGGTTAGTATGGCTCTGGGATTGCTTTCTCGCTGGGAGCCTATAAAGGATCTCTGGCCGAGGTTGATAACACTACTACTTTACATTATGTTGATCTGTACTCTTCTAGATGCTTGAAGATGCTAGTCTTCGATAGGCTAGGTTTTCCCCTTCCCTTCTGGCATTCTGCAGTTTAGTCCACAGATACAACCCATTCCTTTGATACAGATGCATACTTAGTTTAAATCTGATGTAAGTCTTGCAAGTACTTTGGATGAGTACTCACGGTTGCTTTGCTATCTCTTTTCCCCCATACCCAATTGTTGCGACCAGATGACGGATCCCAGGAGCCATACGACACCACTAATGACTACTTCTACCTCGAGGGTGCCTACTACCACGTGGAGGCCGCTGACGGCCAGGAGTAGTTAGGAGGCTCCCAGGCAGGAGGCCTTGCCTTTTCGATCGATGTTGCTTTTGTGCTAGCCTTCTTAAGGAAAACTTGTCTAACTTATGTCTGTATTCAGATATTGTTGCTTCCACTGACTCTTGTGTATTCGAGCTTATGTCTTCGAGCCCTCGAGGCCCCTGGCTTGTAACATAAAGCTTGTATTATTTTAATTTGTGTCTAGAATTGTGTTGTGATATCTTCCTGTGAGTCCTTGATCTTGATCGTACACATTTGCGTGTATGATTAGTGTACGATTGAATCGAGGGCGTTACAAGGTTGACCATATAGACCGGTGAAAGAATGAAGCGGCGGACGCTTTAAGTCGCTTAGGCTCTCAATGTAAACCGGTGCCGCCCAATGTCTTTTTGGATGTGCTACATAATCCGTCGGTCGAGTTACCTACGGAGGAGGATTTGGTTGTTCCTTTGTACTCTGCATCTTAAGTTAAATAATCACCATTTGTTCCTATATTTTCACATCTATATTTACTTTTAACAAAATGTAGAATAAAGGCAATGCTCTTGAAGAAGAGTGTGAGGTAAACTTCTTGAATTGCCCCCCCATCAATATGGACAAGGCCTTTATAGAGCCTGTCTTCACTACTAATGTAAGTTTGTTCTCTTCGAGCCTTCAAACTTTGTTGTTTATATTTTGATAGCTATGAGTGCAAATGCTGTTTTATTTTTGTTGTCTACATGAAATTGCTTGTTAAAAGTTTATAAAGTAGAAGTACATAAACATAAGTTTGTCGTTCTCAATTTCAGTCTTTAGTTGTACAATCTAGTTCCTTATTCGTACCATGTAAATTAAACTAAACATAGCAAGTTATCTTCTTTAGCACTATGAGTATGCTTGTGTTCTTGATCTGTAATCCAGTGGTGTGGTGAGACTACCAACAATGGCACAATGTCATATCCTGCTATGTCTCAACTATGAACAATGCCATATTATATTAATTTTATTTAAATCATGTCTCTTTATTTACCAATCTGAAATGGTATAAATTTACTGTACACTCACCATTCATGCATATACATTTTTTAGAACTACATCTATGCTTGTGCTCTTAATCTGTAATCCAGTGGTCTGGTGAACCTGGCCGCTCCTGCACAATGCCATATCCTGTCGTATTAACTATGAACAATGCCTATTATGTTAATGCTATTTTAAACCGTGTCTCTTTATTTCTGACAAAGAAATGAGATGAATTGACAACGTTGATGCTTATACGTGCAAAACCTGTTATCTACCTACTTGTTTCTCTTTCAGGGTGACAACACTTCTGCTAGGAAGAACTGCCACAATGATAGTGAGACGAACCTATTGTTTGTCCCTCTAACACGTATTCCAGAGGGGAAGGCAAAACATATTGAGGGTAGGGATACAACCACGAAGTCACATATTGATGTAGTGTCAAACTTACTCAGTGACACAAGCTCGATGAAGTCGCCGCCTGAATCTGTTCGACTTCTTCAGTCTGAAATTCAAGCAGAAATACATGCTTCCGCTCAAATACGACTGGAACTCCAATCTCTATGCAAGATTAACCGTAAGTACAGGACGTTTATTGATGCTATGCAGCTCAAGTTGGTGGATATGAGCGCCAAAGAAGCGCAGTCTCATCAGGTTGCTAAGCTGCTTGCGCTACAGCTGCTGGGCCGGGCTAACCTTTCTTGAACTGTGTTGAAGTGATGTCAGTTATGTCTATTATTTTGTCCGCCTATTAACTTCCACTAGTGGCGACCTGCCCAGTTTATGTAATCCGCTGTCTGGTTGCCCTTTATTATCACTAGTGGCGAACTTTGATGCCGAGGGGATGTAATATGATGTAATTTATTTGTTGTATAGTCTAGGTTTATTCTTGGTCGGTATGCTATAATTCAGGCCAGAAGGTTCAGTGGATCTCAGTGTTGTCGGTCTTCAGGGTGGCCCGTTACTCATATGGGCCAAAACGTGGGCCTATAATCATCTTGGGCCATTAGCAGGTCTAAACCTTATGGTTGTTTCCCACCTTTAACACGCCGAGTAAAGTTCTGGCCAGCTGGGCCAGAGAATACAATGGGCTTTTAACAGGCTAAAACCTAGATTGGGCTAGCATTGAGTCGAAAAATTCACGGGCCAATACAGGCCGTGAAAGTGCGTTATATCGACTAGAGGAGGGGTGAATAGGCGATTTTTATGAATTCTTCACTGAGGAATTTGCAAGTGAGGAAAATCCTTAGCGAAGAACTACTAGCAGTGGAATAAGTACTCAAAAGTAATCATAACTGAACACAAAGCATAGTCATCATGATGAAATGAAGACAAACACAGAGTACAGAAAGCGTAAACACAGGATAACACAGGATGAAGACAAACAGACTGAAGAAATTGAACTGAGGAAATTGAGAAATTCTTCAGTCAAAGTCTTCAAACACAGATACGAACAAGCACTCAACACAGTTATGAGGAAATGAAAGAGTTGAGGAAATAGAACCAGTGAGCTTGGTGAAGACAATGATTTGGTAGACCAGTTCCACTGTTGTCTCAGTTGTACATCTGGTTGGAGCGGCTAGGTATTTAAACCTGAGGACACTCAGTCCCGGACACACAGTCCTCACCGTATTCTCCTTGATCTAAGGTCACACAGACCTCGCCCAATCACTCGTGGTAAGTCTTCAGGTGACTTCCGAACCTTGACAAACTTGGTCACTCGGTGATCCACAATTCGTCTTGGATGCCCTAGACCATGATGCCTAACCGTCTGGAAGAAGTACAATCTTCAAAGGTAACAAGCGTCGGATCCACAAAGGATCAATCTCTTCAGTGATGCTCAATCACTTTGGGTTTGTAGGTGTTTTGGTTTGGGTTTTCCTCACTTGATGATTTTCGCTCAAAGTCCTCGGAGGATGGGATGCTCTCAAATGACAAGTGTCAGTTTCTCTTGGAGCAGCCAACCAGCTAATGGTTGTAGGGGGCAGCTATTTATAGCCTAGGGAGCAGCCCGACATGATAAGACATAAATGCCCTTCAATGATATGACCGTTAGGTGGGTAGATATTTTGGGACAGCTGGCGCATAGCACATCAACGGTCGGAATTTGAGTATCAAATTCCTCAGGGCTATCATGTTCCTCACTGTGTAGGCAATCCGCACTGGCGAATTCCTAACTCCTCAGTCAGAACAAATTCCTCAGAGACCAGAAGAACTTCGTCTCTGTCACTGAAGAATATGACTGAACTGTATGAGATTTCCAATGGCTTCACTCGAAGGGATTGGTAGGTATAGGGTTTTGAGTTGATCATCACATGGAAATTTTTCCTTAGTATTTCCTTGACCCCCTTTAACAGTACGGTGTTTCCTATGACTCAAGAAAGAGAAAATGAAACTACGAAAACAAAAGTCTTCACGCTTCATGTTCCTCGAATGAATGCCAAGTCATCAAGGTCACACCAATTTCTTCACTTTCAAAGTCTTTAGAAAGTCTTTAGAAATTCAAAGTCTTCAGTCGAAGAACTTCATTTTTAGGGGTCGACTTTCTCTTTAAATATCAAACTCCTCATAGACTTATAGACCTGTGTACACACATAAACACATTAGTCCCTTAACCTATAAGTCTTCAATATACCAAAATCACTAAGGGGCGCTAGATGCACTTACAATCTCCCCCTTTTTGGTGATTTATGACAATATAGGTTAAGTTTTCAACGGGGATAAACATATGAAGTGTAAATACTGATATTGAGGAATTCGATTGCAAGATATAGAAGAACTCCCCCTGAAGATGTGCATCGTGAGGAATTTGCTTTTGAAGCATTGCACACTTTGAAGAATAGAATCATGGAGATCACCCCCTATATCTTGTAATTCATACACGCATTTGACATATCATAATGAAGAATTTGAAATGCATGATGAAATATGGTGACTGATGTAATTCAGCATGCGTGCATTAACATATATTAGGAATAAGCATGCAGAGAAACGTATGAAGAGTATCAGAGCACCATCGGGTTTAAGTTTACAACTCGATCCATAAAGTTTCAAAAGAACGAGAGTTGTAACTTAGCAAAAAACGCCCATATAGATAGACCTGCTTGAAGACTAACTCAAAATTCTCCCCCTTTGTCATCGAATGACCAAAAGGATCGAAAATGAGGACTAAAGCCCCTGAAGAATATCAAGTTGATGAAGGAGCGCCAGCGTTGTTGGGGTCGTTTGTCGTTGAAGGGCCTGCCGTAGTGTCGTCCAAGTCTTCATACTCGTCGGTATCGCGTGATGAAGAGTATGATCTGGACAACAAAGAAGGAACCTTGGCCTTCTTGAATTTCTTCGGTGGAGGTGGAGACCAGTCAAAATCTTCCTTGAGACCCATTTTCTTGAGATCTTCTTCACCATACAGATGTGATAGAATAGCCCAGGTGCGACCGAAGACTTCATGGAGGTAGTAATGGTTTTTCTTCACTGCATTGTGTGTAGCAGTCATGTTGTGAAGAAATAAACCAAACTGACACTTAACCCATTTATGGTTTCGATCCACCTTCTGGTGAAGACTAAGCAGAAGCTCACGGTAAGTCATCACACGAGGAGCAGTGGCTTGAGGAGTAGACTTGGGTGCATTGGCAGCAGAGTCATGTGTGGCAGAGTCATCATTGGTGGAATAAGATGCAGCTTTGCGAAACTGACCATCCAATGGACGAATGCCTTCATCAATGACAGCAGGAGCCTTGCCCTTTTCATCAGTTGAAGTAAAAGCCTGCTTGAGGACTTCAATCGGGGGCAGATAGCTAAGGTGATTCTGAAAATCAGCCTTGTAGTTGAGTGAAGACCTTGTCCTGAGGAATTTCATAATCCAAGGTGCATAAGTTTTCAGCTCAAATGGAGAAAGTGCAGCATTTGCCAGAGTCCTCATGAAGAAATCGTGATAATTGATAGGAATGCTATGAATGATGTTGAATAGCAGATTCTTCATGATCCCAACTATTTCCTCATCAGATGAGTCATGGCCTTTGATGGGACTCATTGTCCTCTTCAGAATGCGATAGATGGTTCTCGGCACATAGAGAAAATTCTTCACGAGGAATTTGGTCCTTGGGGCTTGACCGGGCTTCAAAGGCTTCATTAACACTTGCATGTAATGAGCTGTGAGTTCTGGTTCATGATACAGGCAGAGAGGTCCTTCACTGGGTGGACTGATGGGCAGGGCGTGAAGCAATTCAGAGGCTGGTGCCTTATAGTGAGTATTGTCGGTCATCCAGTCCAAGACCCAGGTGTTGATATCTTCAGGATCTCCTGTGATATGCAATGTAGCGTAGAACTGAAGAATAAGCTCTTCATTCCAATCAACAATGTCAGAGCAAAAGTTGAGGAGGCATGCGTCATGAATCCATGTGGTTCATCAGAGCACAGGAGAGAAGCAAGGTAATGATTCCATGTCCACGTGAGGAATATGCTCATGGAAGAAGATTTTGTCTTTGTTGAAAAGCAGTGAAGAATAGAAGTTGGCCTAGCTTGCAGTCCAGAAACGCTTCCTCCTTAGACGAGCAGAGTCATAAGGATTGTAGTCAGTGAAGAACATGTGCTCGCCGAAGAAATCATCAGCCTTGAATTTCTGCTTCTTTGAGAATGGATCCTTTGGCTTGGGGTGAGGAGTGTCAGTCAATTGCATCACAACCTCTGGGATCTCGATCTCAGGTGCCACAAGCTGAGGAATTCCAGGTGTTGCTTAAGTGGCAGCCTGGGATGGCAATTCTTCATTTGCATTTTCATCAGCACTAGTGGCTGGAATTTCTTCATGGACAGACGGTGTGGCATGTGGTTCATCAGATCCCATGTGTACAGTAGTTACTGGGGACTGAGGAATTTGTTGCAATGGTGTGAAGAGTGGAGAGTTGGGGTGCTGACTTTCCCAAAATTCATCCCTTAGCACTGGTGTGGTACAGCCAATGTCCACATCTTCATCTTCCATTTCTTCAACGCCGACCTCTTCAGCAGTAAACTGAGGCATAGGCGAGGAGACAACTGGTGTTGAAGGGATTGTATCCACTTCAATTTCTTCATCCATCTACTCTGACGAAGCAACAGAGGGATTCTCTTCAGCAGATTCACTTGGAATCACATATTCTTCATCAAAAGGAACAAGGTCCTTTGATGGCATGGTTGAGATAGGAACAGCATCGATTGGACTTGCAAACGAGCTAGTCAGTGGCTTCATCTTCTTCTGAGCTGAAGAATCTG
The DNA here is from genome assembly GCF_003073215.2 of Triticum urartu. NCBI lineage: Eukaryota > Viridiplantae > Streptophyta > Magnoliopsida > Poales > Poaceae > Triticum > Triticum urartu. Next base: position 153,692,275 of record NC_053027.1, read on the forward strand.
ATGCAGCTGATGACTTCCTTTTCTTCACTGTTGCATGCTCTGCAGCCTTAGTTTTCTTCACATCTGATGCAGATGGAAGGATCGGAGTTGGTGTCGGCGCAGGAGCAGAGGAATTGGGTTGAATTTCTTCAGGCGCAACTAATGCAGTTGCCCTGACTTCTTCATTTTCTTCAGGCACACCACCAGTGGATGCCCTGGCAATTTCTTCAGCGGCTGGAATGCAGTCATCAGCCCTGGAACTCACATTTTCTTCAGCAGCCTGATTGTCATTAGCAGTGCTGGCATTTTCTTCAGTCGGCTGAGCAGATGCTTCAGCGTGAGGAATTTCCTGTTGCATTGGGGCTGTAACATTTGAGGTGAAGTTGTCAGCAAGTCTCACAAAACGAACCTTGGCTCCCAGCCAATCAGCATGGTATGTGTCAAATTCATCACTGAGTTTCTTGATCTCAGACTGTATATTGACGAGTTCTTCAGTTGTCATAGAGACAACATTTTTCTTCAGGTAGCGCTCCTTTTTGTACTGCGCTTTCTTGATCTGCCTGGCCTTCTCAAACTTCTATTTTTCTTCTTGTATGAAATGAGTCAACATATGACTTTGGCCAGGTGTCAGCTTGAAATCAGGCATGGGGGTATTTGGGTCCTTGTGCCATAAGTCAATGTACTCAAGGATCAACTTTGGATCCAAAAGCAGAGGCACACTTGTGCCCTTGGCTCTAGCGGCCCTGACTTGCCCATCTCAGATGATTTCTGCTAGTTCTTCATCATCAGCCTCATCATCATCAGAGGGCACTTGGAAAGCAACTTGTTTCTTGTGAGGACTTGGTCGGGGACCTCGTCCAGCAGTGGTCTTCTTCTTCAGAAGAGTGGGAGCAGCCGAGGAACTTGGAGCAGCTGAGGAACTTGCAGAGGCTCTTGAGGCAATAGATATGCCTGTGGTCCTTTGGCACGTGGCGAGATGCACAGGTGTTGAGGATTTGGTCGGAGCAGCCGAAGACTTTGGCGGAGGAGCTGAAGATTTTGTAGGAGCAGGAGCAGCGTGAGGAATTTGTCGTGAGGGCTTTGTGGAATCTGGCCATGAGGGCATAGCTGAGGAACTCGGCCGTGAGGGCATTGCTGGTGAAGCACTGGGCTTGTGAGCAGGCTTCTTTGGCATGGCCTTCTTTGGATTTACAGAGACCTCGACAGCAGCGGCGGCAGTAGAGTCTTCGTTGAATTCCCTCACGGCATCTTTTGCTTGTTTGGCCAACTTGGCCTGGCGCTTGGCCCATTCATCAGGATAATCCTCACCACGCTTGAGGCTGGTGGGATCTGCTTCTTGGCCAGGTGCCAACGGAGGTCTTGGGCATGGAGGATTTAGAGCGAATTTCTTCATGTATTTTGGAGTAACATATATGTACTCCCTCCACTCTCTTGCCCATCTCCTCTCAATCTTTTGAATGCGCACCTTGCGCTGATTTTTATCTTCCTCAGGGGGTGTGCAGTACCCAGCATAGATGTCCTCAGGGATTTCAAAGGCAGTGTTGACCTCAGGCCTCTTTCCTCCTTTCTGTGGCTTCTTACCATCAGCCATTTTCTTCAGATGAGGAATTTGAACAATGGAATTCTCTGAAGATGTATGCAACTTTTCTTCTAGGAATGCTGCAAATGAGTTAACTTGATGAGAACCTAGTGATTCAGCAGCGGACATGAGTACCTGTGAACAGAGTATAGTTGCGAGGAATTTGGAGAGGTCATATGCGTTCTCAGAAGATTTTTCAAAAAGAACAAGTTTGAGGTATTTGACCAAACGAGTCTTGAAGAATTTCACTAAGCGTTCTTAGTCATAGGTTCCAGAGTTGTACAGATCAGAAATCCGCACAATTGAGGAATCTTGAAGAGATATTATAGCTTAGAGAAATGAGTCAAGATCAGATGACATGTGAGGTGTTTAGTGTGTGAAGAATTGAAGAAAAACACCTTTGAGGATTTTGTAGAAATCATTTGAATCAAAGAGGGAAGTAAAAGTAACTTTTAATTACCCTGGATGAAGAACACGACGAACTGGAATGAGGAGATGTGAAGTTCGTCAGTGCACATCTTCCACGCCCTAACTTGGCGGAGGAAGACGGCTACAGCGGTGGCGGAGTGAAGATTTCCGCGGCCGGTGATGAAGCTATGTACCTAGGGTAGGGTCATGGATCTGATCAAGATACCCTCCCCAAGGACATCCCTTAAAGAACCAAAAGCAGTCGAAGAAAAATCATCGTCCACTCGACCATAAAGCCATGTTCCACTCGACAGTCTTGAAGGCACTCGACCATACGAACAACCACTCGACTCCCAGAAGACTAAGAGCCACTCACTCTGCAACGGTCGAGATTTAAGTCATAGCTTTAATGGTCATTTATGTACTTTTATTGCAGGCATTACCAGTAACGCCTCTACCTTTATGTACCTTAAACCCTTTGTAAATGAGGGCGGGAGGGGTCTGGCGAACTCTATACAAGCCACCCCCCTCCTCAAGGACAAGGGTTCGCACCCCCTGTAACTCACACGTGTATAATCTAGTCGACCGCCTCCGGGCTCCAAGACGTAGGGCTGTTACTTCCTCCGAGAAGGGCCTGAACTCGTAAAACTCGCGTGTACAACTCCTCCATAGCTAGGATCTTGCCTCTACATTCCTACCCCCCATTCTACTGTCAGACCTAGAACCACGACAGTTGGCGCCCACTGTGGGGCCGGTGTCTTAGCGACTTGTTGGAGAGGTTGCAATTTTTCCGATCCCCTTCATCATATTTTCAGGCAGAGGTTTGGCTGAGGGCCACGAGATCCGTCTCGGCGCACTCGTGTTTGTCGCCGACGACTCCGCTTGGCTTCAGGAGGCTCCACTCGACGTCGACGCACTCCCCGCCCACGGAGCAACGCACTTTCACGTCTGCGTCCGCGGCATCCTCTTACGGCAATCGTCGACCCAGTATTAGACGGCTCCTGTAGCTTTTCCCCTCCCTACGGCCCGCCGGAGCAAACGTTCTGGTCGATTGAGGCTTCACCGGTGGGTGAAGCATGCGGTGGCTCGCCAGTCGGCCACCCCTCAAGGCGCGGCAATCGAGCCCGACGAAACCCTCTACGGCCTGTTCGATCTGTCAACTGGCTCCGTAGAGACTGCATCCGAGTGCGACAGGAGCGACCCAGCGGCGGAAGTTTTGATGGTCAATGGACCACACAGTCCTCCTGGCTTCACCCGTGAAGACGGAGGCAATGGGGGCGGCGATCCGTCGCGTATTCATGAAGAGTACTGCCCCGAACCCCTCTCTTCGCAGCGGAGAGAAGAACTTCTCCGCCGGAACATGGATGCGCTTCACACTCCTATCGTTGGAGAAACCCCCGAGGCCCAGGCCTTGGAGGAGGCGCGCCTGGCCAACTTGGCTAAGCGCACTCGACTGGAGAATCTCCAGCGCGCACTCGACGAGCGTGCTCGACAGCGTGCTCCCGAATCCAGTCAACTTTTTCCGCCTCCGACTCAGGTATACCGAACTCCGATCCAGAATCTCGCAGCTGCAACCCAGATAGCGGAGTCGATCCAACCTTCCCAGTCAGAAGCTGGTCGAGGTCTGGTGCAGATCCGGGCCTTGCTTCGTGTGGCGGGAGAGTAGAATACAGCAGTATCTCAGTTGCGGAATAAGATCCATAGCAGATCCGTGGTTGTAGACACAGTTCAGTCGGCTCACAGCCCAAGATCGCCTCCGAGGCGTGAGGGGCGTGGAGATCGACGAGACCAGTACATAAACCGTGAGCAGTATGATCACTGAGTCGATCGCGATGATCGTCGTCGAGTGCCTACGCCTCCCCCAAGGAGTGGGTCGTACGTGCCTCGGCAACATGATGACAGGCGCCCTCACAGTGTGGGGCGAGGTATTCCAGTCGACCCTAGAGAACCAGGCTTTGATGCGAGATCAATTCTTGTTCAGGGCTTGGTCGACAGAAACAGGGCTCACCGAGAAGGTCATGACAGAGATCTACCAACCAGCAGCAGGGTGCATGTCTCTGGCCCGGAGTGCTTCAGCAGAGCCATCAGGGCTGCAGTGATTCCCCCCAACTACAGGTTGGCGACTGGAGTCAGTAAGTTCACTGGTGAGTCCAAGCCGGACACTTGGCTTGAAGACTACCGAGTGGCTGTCCAAATTGGTGGCAGCAATGATGAAGTGGCCATGAAACACCTTCCTCTCATGTTGGAGGGCTTGGCTAGAGCTTGGCTGAATCAATTAGCACCTAGTAGTATTTATACTTGGGAAGATCTTGCCCGAGTATTTGTCAAAACATTCGAATGTACTTGCAAAAGGCTGGCAGGGTTGACCGAATTACAGTGTTGCGTTCAGAAAGCGAATGAGACTTTGAGGGATTATATCCAGAGATGGATCACATTGCACCACACGGTGGAGAATGTGTCTGATCATCAGGCAATTTGTGCCTTTAAAGAAGGCGTCAAGTATCGGGAGTTGAATCTAAAATTCAGTCGGACAGGAGATATGACTCTGACTCGGATGATGGAAATTTCCACCAAGTATGCCAACGGTGAAGAAGAAGACTGACTCCGGAGTGGCAAGCACAAAACAGTCGCCGATGAAACCGGAGGAGGAAACTCCAGTCGAAAACAGAAGCGCAAAGCCGAGCCAGCCGCTCCTAGTGAAGCCTTAGCCATGACTCAAGGAAAGTTCAAGGGGAAGCCCAAAGGGCCTTGGAACCCCAAGAAAGTAAAAGATCAAGACGAAAATGATGTGCTGGATTTGCCATGCCACATCCACACCAAAAAAGATGAAGAGGGTAATTTCATTTACCCGAAGCATACCACTCGGAAGTGTCGACTCCTAATCCAACAATTCCGAGAGAAACAGCCCAAGGAAAAGGAGAAAGAAGCTGACAAGGTTGAGGATGAGGAAGAGGATGATGATGGTTATCCCCACGTGAATTCCACTCTGATGATTTTCGCTGACGTTGAGAGTAAAAGTCGATTGAAAGTCATCAACAGAGAAGTGAACATGGTCGCTCCGGTGACACCCAGTTATTTGAAGTGGTCCCAGACTGCCATTACATTCGACCAGTCCGATCACCCAGCGCACATAGCCACCCCTGGGAGGCAAGCGTTGGTGGTCGACCCAGTATTCGAAGGCACCCGACTGACTAAGGTTCTGATGGATGGTGGCAGTGGCCTGAATATACTGTATGCAGAGACATTGAAAGGAATGGGCATTCCGATGTCCAGACTCGATGAAAGTAATATCAGTTTCCATGGGGTCATTCCTGGCAAAAAGGCTGCATCACTCGGACAGATTGCTCTCGACGTGGTTTTTGGTGATTCCAAGAATTACCGCAAAGAAAAGTTGACATTTGAAGTTGTGGATTTCCAGAGTGCCTATCATGCTATTCTGGGCAGGCCAGCTTATGCACGTTTTATGGCTCGACCATGTTACATGTACCTCAAATTGCAGATGCCTGGTCCCAAAGGGGTGATCACTATCACTGGTAGTCGGAAGAAGGCGGAAGATTGCTTCCAGAAGGGCTCAAAGATCACCGATGCACAGATGGCCGTAGTAGAATTGCAAGAATACCATAAAAGTGCAGATCTGAGTGATTTGTTGCAAGCCAAGAAGCCCGCCACTGATTCAGCATTCCAGTCGTCTGGCAAAACAAAGTCGATTCACATTCACCCGACGGATCTCAATGTTGCTCCGACTCACATTTCAATGACACTCGACTCCAAATAGGAAGAAGCGCTCACCCAGTTCCTCCGTGAGAACTGGGACATCTTTGCATGGAAACCTTCGGACATGCTAGGTGTTCCCAGGGGACTGGTTGAGCATCATTTGCGAGTCGACCCAAAAGTGAAACTAGTCAAAGAACATCTTTGACGGTCCGCCGTACAGAAGAGGAAGGCAATCGGTGAAGAGGTGGCTCAGCTTTCGGTAGCTGAGTTTATCCATGAGATTTACCACTCTGAGTGGTTAGCCAATGTTTTCATGGTCCCAAAGAAGGACGACTCACTTCGCATGTGCATCGACTTCAAACATATCAATCGGGCCTGCCCGAAAGATCACTTTCCTCTCCCTCGCACCGACCAGATAGTCGACTCGACTGCGGGGTGTGAGCGTTTGTCCTTTTTGGACGCCTACTCAGGGTACCACCAGATCCGTCTGTACGGACCTGACGAGATAAAAACAGCTTTCATCACCCCATTTGGGTGCTTCTGTTATGTCACTATGTCATTCGTCTTGAAGAACGCTGGAGCCACATTCATGCGGATGATTCAGAAGTGCCTGCTCACTCAGATCAGTCAGAATGTGGAAGTGTACATGGATGACATTGTGGTCAAGTCACGTAAAGGTTCCGACCTACTGGCTGACCATGCTGAAATCTTTTCTAACCTCAGAAGGTATGATATCAAGCTTAATCCATCAAAGTGCATGTTTGGAGTTCCAGGCGGAAAATTACTCGGTTTTCTCGTTTCCGAACGAGGGATCGATGCTAACCCAGAGAAAGTGGGTGCTATACTCCGGATGAAACGCCGTGTGCATGTGCATGATGTCCAGAAGCTTACTGGTTGTTTGGCCGCCCTAAGTCAATTCAGTTCTCGCCTCGGTGAAAAGGAACTTCCTCTTTACCGACTGATGAAGAAATCAGATAAGTTCGAGTGGACTCCTGAAGCTGATGCGGCATTTGCAGAGCTAAAAGCCCTGCTTTCCACCTAGCCAGTGCTTGCTGCCCCAATCAGCAAAGAGCCTTTACTGCTTTATATAGTAGCCACTGGCCAAGTCGTCAGTACAGTACTTACGGTCGAGCGGGAAGAAGAGGGAAAAGCTTATAAAGTTTAGCGCCCGGTTTAATATATTTCTGAAGTCCTGACTCCGTCAAAGCAGAGATATCCACACTATCAGAAGCTTGTTTATGGGATTTACATGACCACAAAGAAGGTTGCACACTATTTCTCTGATCACTGTGTTACAGTCGTCAGCGACGCTCCATTGTTGGACATTTTGCACAACAGAGACGCAACAGGTCGAGTGGCAAAATGGGTGATTGAACTCCTTCCCTTAGATATCAAGTTTGAGGCAAAGAAAGCTATCAAGTCCCAAGCAGTGGCAGATTTCCTCGCCGAGTGGATCGAACAACAACTGCCGACTCAAGTTCACTCGGAGCACTGGACCATGTTCTTTGATGGATCCAAAATGCTGAATGGTTCTGGTGCTGGGGTGGTACTGGTTTTCCCCCGAGGAGACAAGCTCAGATACGTCCTCAAGATTCACTTCAATTCCTCCAATAACGAAGCAGAATATGAAGCACTCCTATATGGGTTACGTATGGCCATTTCACTCGGTGTCCGTCGCCTCATGGTTTACGGTGACTCAGATTTGGTGGTCAATCAAGTGATGAAAGAATGGGACGTTAGAAGCCCAGCTATGACTGGTTACTGCAATGCGGTGAGGAAGTTGGAAAAGAAGTTTGAGGGGTTAGAGCTCCATCACATACCCCGTATGAAAAATCAAGCAGCCGATGACTTGGCAAAAATAGGTTCCAAGAGAGAAGCCATTCCCAGCAATGTGTTTTTGGAACATATTCACACACCGACAGTTCAGGAAGATCCTTTTACTAAAGAGCCCCTGCAGCCCAAGAGCGCCACAGATTCGACTGAAGTCGAGGTCCCAGCCGTGGTTGACCTAATCATGGAGGTTCTGGTAATTACTCCCGACTGGACAGTGCCATACATTGCGTACATCCTTAGGAAGGAACTCCCAGAGGACGAAGAAGAGGCTCGACAGATCGTCCGTCGATCCAAGGCCTTTACTGTGATAAGAGGACAACTGTTCAGGGAAAGCGTGACTGGAGTCGGTCAGAGATGGATAACGCCGGAAGAAGGTTGAATGATCCTCAACGACATCCACTCGGAGACCTGTGGTCACCATGCGTCCTCTCGGGCCATCGTGGCTAAAGCATACCAAGCCGGATTCTATTGGCCACGAGCAAATGAAATGGCGAAAGATATAGTCGACAGATGTGAAGGCTGCCAGTTTTACTCTAACATGTCTCACAAGCTAGCGTCAGCCCTGATCAAGGCCATTCCTCTCGTCTGGAACTTTGCTGTTTGGGGATTGGATATGGTTGGACCACTGAGGACTGGTAGGAGCGGCTTCACTCATGTGCTCGTAGCAGTCGACAAGTTTACCAAATGGATCGAGGCTAAACCTATCAAGAATCTTGAAGCTAGCACCGCTGTCAGTTTTATCAGAGAATTGACATTCAGATATGGAGTTCCACACAGTGTCATCACTGACAACGGGTCGAACTTCGATTCTGATGAGTTTAGAGCTTTCTGCGCTTCTCAAGGCACACGAGTCGACTATGCTTCAGTCGCTCACCCGCAGTCGAACGGACAAGCAGAAAGAGCGAATGGCCTAATTCTCAAAGAACTGAAACCCCGACTGATGCGTGATCTCAAACACGCAGCAGGCGCTTGGGTCGATGAACTTCTATCAGTTCTTTGGGGGTTGAGGACAACTCCCAATCGGTCGACTGGACGAACTGCTTTCTTTTTGGTCTATGGAGCTGAAGCTGTTCTGCCAAGCGACCTGCTCCACAACGCACCCCGAGTCGAGCTCTTCTCCGAAGAGGAAGCAGAGCAGGCCCGACAAGATTCAGTCGACCTCTAAGAGGAGGAAAGAGAGATGGACTTGATCCGGTCGACCATTTATCAGCAAGACTTGCGTCGATTCCATGCCAGAAACGTGAGGGGTCGAACCTTTCAAGAGGGAGACCTAGTTCTTCGAGTGGATCAACAGAAACCACACAAGCTCGCCTCGGCTTGGGAAGGCCCCTTCATCATCACCAAAGTTCTCCACAATGGAGCATACCATCTCAACAGCATTGAGCATCAGAAGGATGAGCCACGGGCTTGGAACGAGGAGCTGCTTTGCCCCTTTTATACTTAAGCACTAGTTCGAATAAAATGTAATAAGAAGTACCTTTATAATTTGTTCGTCAAAGACAAGAGCTTTTCAGTCTTCTCGCACGATTGTTGTTGTTTTTATTACCTCCGAAATCCCCCAATGGGTGGGCTTAGCCACGAATCCGTTTCGCCTAAGTTCGAAAGAAAATCCTACCGAGTGATGAGAAAGCCTCTCACTCGGGAGGCTTAGCCGCGAATCCGTTTCACCTAAGCTCGAAAGAAAATCCTACCAAGTGGTGAGCAATCCTCCCACTCGGGGGCTTAGCTGCAGTCTAGTACTCGCCTATGTTTGTAAAATCCTACCGAGTGGTGAGCAATCCTCCCACTCGGGGGCTTAGCTGCAGTCCAGTACTCGCCTAAGTTTATAAAATCCTACCGAGTGGAGAGCAATCCTCTCACTCGGGGGCTTAGCTGCAGTCCAGTACTCGCCTAAGTTTGTAAAATCCTACCGAGTGGAGAGAAATCCTCCCACTCGGGGGCTTAGCTGCAGTCCAGTACTCGCCTAAGTTTATAAAATCCTACCGAGTGGCGAGCAAACCTCCCACTCGGGGGCTTAGCTGCAGTCCAGTACTCGCCTAAGTTTGTAAAATCCTACCGAGTGGAGAACAATCCTCCCACTCAGGGACTTAGCTGCAGCCCAGTACTCGCCTAAGTTTGTAAAATCCTACCGAGTGGAGAGCAATCCTCTCACTTGAGGGCTTAGCTGCAGTCCAGTACTCGCCTAAGTTTATAAAATCCTACCGAGTGGAGAGCAATCCTCTCACTCGGGGGCTTAGCTGCAGTCCAGTACTCGCCTAAGTTTTTAAAATCCTACCGAGTGGAGAGCAATCCTCCCACTCGGGGGCTTAGCTGCAGTCCAGTACTCGCCTAAGTTTATAAAATCCTACCGAGTGGAGAGCAATCCTCTCACTCGGGGGCTTAGCTGTAGTCCAGTACTCGCCTAAGTTTGTAAAATCCTACCAAGTGGAGAGCAATCCTCCCACTCGAGGGCTTAGCTGCAGTCCAGTAATCGCCTAAGTTTATAAAATCCTACCGAGTGGAGAGCAATCCTCTCACTCGGAGGCTTAGGTGCAGTCCAGTACTCGCCTAAGTTTGTAAAATCCTACCGAGTGGTGAGCAATCCTCCCACTCAGAGGCTTAGCTGCAGTCCAGTACTCGCGTAAGTTTGTAAAATCCTACAGAGTGGCGAACAATCCTCCCACTCGGGGGCTTAGCTGCAGTCCAGCACTCGGCATGAATACAACATACCCTCCATCCTTGTCCGCAAGGAAGATGAGGTGCAGGTCGACTGCGGCCCTCTTCTCTGAGCTACACCACAAATACAACGTACGTTCCATCCTTGTCCGCGAGGATGGCGAAGCGCAGGTCGACTGCAACCTTCTCCTCCGAGCTACGCCACATGTACAATGGAGCAGGCCCCGAAAGCAATGGCAAGTATACTCAAAAGCAATTCGGATAAATCCTAAAGTTCCAAGCAGCAAATCAAAAGTATTCGAGCATCAAGCCCAAAGGAGTTTAACGGTTACAGCAATCACTCGACATTCCGAGGCAAATTTAAGATGGATTCAAATCTCAAAAGTTTATTCAGTCGGCAGGAGGAGGGCTGGCAGGTTTGACGAATTCGTCCAAGTCGATCTCATCCGCGATCCGAGTGGCAGCAGCAATGAAAGTCTCCATGAAGGACTAGAAGTCATGCCTTTTGGTGCTGGCGACCTTGATCACCGCCAGCTTGTCTTCACGAGCTTCCTTGCAGTGGACTCGTACCAAGGACAGCGCCATGTCAGCACCACACCGGGCGGAGGAATTGTTCCATTCTTGCACTCGATCAGGGATCTCGTCAAGTCGAGCCATCAGAGATTCTAGGTCATTTTGAAGCGTCACCCTTGGCCAGAGCAATGAGTCGACTCGTGAGACTGCCACCTTCAGACGCGCGAGGTAACTTGTGACGCTGGCGACACGAGACTCCAGTCGGAGCATGTTCATGGCAGTTTTGTCGCAAACTGGAGAAGCGATAGGGTCCAGACCCATCTCGACCCTTCCGGTTTCCTCGTCAAAGTCTTGACAGAATTCTGCAGTCAAAAAATTAGTGAATCGACTGGACAGGACTCATTTGCAAGCATCAACACAGTCGGTTTAAAAGGAGTACCTTCCAGCATAAGATAGAGCTTCTTGGCAAGAGTTCTCAGATAAGCTTACATATCATTCCTCTTGTGGACCGCAGACTCCAGCTTTTCATTCAGGACAATTTTATCCTTCTTCAGACGACTCACTTCTCGGTTAGACTCATTGAGATATGACTTCAGCTTGTTCACCTCCCCTTCCAACGCTCTGACTGAAGCCAGCTTCTGGTCTGCAAGGGAAGTCTTATCCTGGGCTTCCTTCTGGCAGCTGCAAGGTCCGATTCCTTTTTCTCCAGAGCCAACTTCATTTTCTCTGCAAAAGAAGAAATCGGATCAAACAAGAGATCGAAGAAATATTTTAAAAGACGATCGACGTGAACAGTCGACAGGCAGTTACCTTCCATACCAGCAGCTTCATCTTGAGCTTTCTCCAAATTCTGTTGGGCCAGCTCCAAGTTGAGGTTGAGTTGCCTCTGCTTCTCCTCAAGTTCAGCAAACTTGGAAATGAAAGTACAAGATTTCTACAGGAGGCAAAAGACATGTCAATCGACAAGATCAAAGGTTATTTACTTTCGAGTGAATAAAACTTAAAGATTTCACTTAGACCCCAGCCGACTGCACGCAGTCGACTGCGGTCTCGGGGACTACACCCAGCGGGTGCACTTGGCGTGCCCCCGCTGATTCAGACCCAACTCGACCGGTCTGCCCGGGTCAAGTCAAAAAAAAACTATTCAGACCACAGTCGACTGCCAGCAGTCGACTGCGGTCTCAGGGACTACACCCAGTGGGTGCACTTAGCGTGCCCCCACCGGTTCAGATCTCATTCGACCGGTCCGCCCGGGTCAAGTGGAAGAAAAAGAAACGAAGAAAGAACTCAAACCCCAGTCGACTGCCAGCAGTCGACTGCAGTCTCGGGGACTACACTTAGTGGGTGCACTTAGCGTGCCTCCACTGGTTCAGATCCTACTCGCCCAGACCGAGTGGAAGAGCGCAAATGCCAAAGACAACAAAACACCTAGTGGGTGTACAGATTCAACGCAAACAACAGGAGATTGTATGGAAGAAAATATTTCGGGTAGCATATCCTAATAGAACAAGGTCAGTCGAAAGTCTACTTACTTGGACATTGGTCCGGAGAGCAGCGTTGGCATCGTAAGCAGCCTGGATATTCTCGTGCACCGTCGTCATCCTCTCCATCATCACGTTAGCCTGACGGATGGCTTCCACAGCCGCATCTGACTGGTTTTCCGAAACAGGGTAGCTAGTGAAGAAGGGGGCAGACGACCCAGGTGCAGCAGCTTGGAGCTCCGAGGCGGGAGATTGGACAACTGAAGGAAACACCGGTACAGTTGACGGTGCGGGGCGCTCACTCGACATGGGTACAACAAAACTTACACAGGCCCCGCCCGCGTCTTCAGATTGTCGGACGGTTGGTGTTGGCGTTGGTCCCTGCTGAGACGTCTTACCAGCCGCTACCTTTTTGTTCTTTCTGGGCCTATGGGCCACATCTTCATCGTCACCTGGGAGATCGATGACGTTGGGTGGAGCTGCAGAGAAGTTCAGTCGACCCCAAGTGAACCGCTAGAATTCAATTGACCAAGTAATCAAGAACAAGATCATAAGAGTTTTTACCTGGGTTGGAGGTAACCGCATCTTCCATCTCCTCATCTTGGTACTGGTAGGAAGAGGTTCCTGATGTAGCGGCACTGCAAATGTCCACACTCAGTTGATTACGTTCTGTTGCTCAAGTCGACGAAAAGGACAGATCAGATGATTACCCGGAGATGGTGGGGACGGTCACTTTGATTCTGGGCAAAGCCTTTGGTAGTTTGGAGGAGGTGGCCTTCGATGCTTTTGGCGCAGGAGGCGGCACAACCTTGAGCTGCTTCGGAGCCTTCTCAATCGGCGCTGGGGAAGACGTCCAGGGGCGCTTCGAAGATTGCCCAATCGGCGCGGTCGCCAGGACCGGGGTGCTCGCCGGGTCGTGAGAGTGCTTGGATCTCCTCTCTCTATGAGGAGGCGAGTCGACCTCTTCGTCCTCACTCGAGTCGTCGCTCTCCTCATCCTCCTCTGCATCCGAGTGCCACTCGCCACTCCCGCCCCCGCTCGCTCCTTCCTCGACATCTTGCTCCTACACTCCATTGGGCATCGAGTACATATCAATCAGAGCCTGAAAGGACAACGAGCAAAGGAAATACAGTCGACCATCAACAAGGTGTCACACAGTGAATCGAGAAGATACTTGGCAAAGCAGAATCATACCTGTTCCGGCTGGCGTGAGTGGTCGAATGGAATCACCCTCCTAGACCCCCGGGGATTGTCTTTGTTGCCGGTGATTCCCCTCAACCACTTCTCTGCCGTGTCTTCGCTGACGTCCTCCGGGTGGATCTGAGTGGAGTCCTCGAGTCCCGAGTACATCCACATCGGATGGTCACGGGCCTGAAGCGGTTGGATGCGTCGACTCAGAAAGACCTCCAGCAGGTCCATCCCAGTCACCCCGTCGCGGACAAGTTGGACGACCCGCTCGACCAACGCCTTAACCTGCGCCTTCTCTTCTGGGATCACCCTCAAGGAGGAGGGCTTCTCCACTCAAGCCAGGGAAAAGGGGGGAAGTCCAGTCGACTGACCCGGGGTCGGCTGGTCCTTGAAGTAAAACCAAGTCGACTGCCAGCCCCGGACCGAGTCGGGAAGGATCATCGCTAGGAAGGTACTCTTGTTCCTCATCTGGATCCCAAGGCCCCCGCACATCTAGATCACATGCGTCCTCTCATCACTCGGATTGGCCTTCTTGACCGACTGGGAGCGACAGGTGAATATGTGTTTGAAGAGACCCTAGTGTGGTCGACAACCCAAGAAATTTTCGCACATTAACACAAAGGCAGCCAGATAAACTATGGTGTTTGGAGTGAAGTGGTGGAGTTGAGCCCCGAAGAAGTTCAAAAAGCCACGAAAGAAAGGATGGGGAGGCAAAGAAAACACGCGGTCGACGTGAGTGGCGACGAGAACGCACTCACCCTCCCGCGGCTGCGGCTCGGTCTCGTTCCCTGGGAGCCGCGCCGATTCATGGGGGATCAGTCCCCCCTCCACCAGGTCATCGAGGTCGTCCTGGCTGATCGTCGAGCGGATCCAGTCACCCTAGATCCAGCCCAGCGCCAGGCCGGATCTTGACGAGGATCCGCCCCGGCTGGTCCTCTTGCCCTTCGTCTTCACGGACGCCTTCTTCACGCGCTCCAATGCCACCGTCTTCTCTTTTCCCCTGGCGGCGGATCGAGTCCGAGCGAGGTTGCGACGCTGATAACGGAAGCGGGCGCGGTCGAGAAGTCTGAGGAAGAAGAAAGAGAATGAGGGCGCACTGTTCAAAGGCCCAGTCCAGTGTCTTTTATAAGGTCATTCCCGAGTGACTGACTTGTAGGCCCAGACGATCTAAACAAATCCTGCAATAGTCGCGCACGCGATATGTGGCGAAAAAGGTGGCGCGGGGATCGAGGCGACCTGCCTAATCCGTCCCGATTACCGCGGCCTCACCCGTCCGGCGCGCTTCCCAAAATTCAAATCCCGCGAAATCCGCGGAGAGCAAAGCAACTTGTCAGACGGAAAACATCCTCCACATCGTCATTCGGAACTCTACCGTGAAAGTTTATATAACTGATGGCGGGAGGGGTCTGGCGAACTCTATATAAGCCACCCCCCTCCTCAGGGACAAGGATTCGCACCCCCTGTAACTCACACGCGTATAATCCAGTCGACCGCCTCCGGGCTCTGAGTTGTTACTTCCTTCGAGAAGGGCCTAAACTCGTAAAACTCGCGTGTACAACTCCTCCATAGCTACGATCTTGCCTCTACATTCCTACCCCCCATTCTACTGTCAAACCTAGAACCAAGACAGCCGGCGCGAGTACGATGGCGACGAGGTCGAGGCAGTGAAGCTCTTCCTCACCGGTGACAATGATGTAGCAGCGGCGCTAGGGTTTGAGAAGCTCGAGCTGGAGAGAGGTCGAGCGGAGTAAAGGAAGTGAGGAAGGGGAAGGGGGTATTTATAGCCATGGTGAAAAACTGTTCGCCCGAAGAATTTGAACGAACGTGCCCGTGACCCTTCTCTTTCGCTTGACATGTGTCACCCACGTACTGAGAAGTGGAGATCGTGTGCGATCGTGGGTGAATAGATAAGTATATCGTGGGATGCGGAACGGTTTGAGCGGCAAAGCCAAAAAATTGGATAATATAAGTTCTAAAATTGCATTTGCAATTCTTCAGCTGACAAGGACACAGTGAAGATTTTGAATGAGTTTCAAATAGAACGCACATGAAGAATTTGTGAACAGATTGGGTTGAGTATAGCATAGAGGGGGAAGGGTCCGATCACATTCACTTAGCAGAAAAAAAAACAACTTGAAGAAATAGCCATAAGTGAATGGTGTAGAGGACATAAACTCATATATATATATATATAGCCAATGAAGAAAAACGACGGAAACAATGAAGACACTGCAAAGTTGAAAAGCAACTGGGGAATTTCAAAGAACTAAGGAAAAACTCAAATTGAAGATTTTCAACTTTGGTGGTGGCGTGACCCACCGTATAATAATGATGATTTCAGACACCGCGTACAATTGTCGTAGGGTTCTGAGAATCAAAATCTTTGTTAATTTCTTCACACTTAGAGTGTTATTCTTCATTGATTGAAGAAAAACGTTTTCTTCATGTTTTGCACATCTAAGTCATCAATTTTGCATAAGTGTTAGGATGAGTGTCCTTTTCAAAGAACATTCGAAGATTCTAAGATATTTAGCTCACACCGCAACTTGCTAAATCTCTTCTCATCCAAGGGCTTTGTGAAGATATCGGCTAGCTATTCTTCAGTCTTCACATGCTCAATAGAAATGCCGCCCTTCAACACATGATCACGAAGAAAATGATGACGAATTTGAATGTGCTTTGTCTTCGAGTGCTGAACTGGGTTGTGAGCAATCTTGATGGCACTCTCATTGTCACAGAAGAGAGGCACATTCTTCACGTTGACGCCGTAGTCCTTGAGAGTTTGCTTCGTCCATAGCAATTGAGCACAGCAAGAACCAGCGGCAATGTACTCAGCTTCAGCAGTAGATAGTGATACACAGTTCTGTTTCTTTGAGGACCAACAGACCAAAGATCGTCCGAGGAAATGACATGTACCAGATGTTGACTTGCAGTCCACACGATCACCAGCATAGTCAGAGTCAGAATATCCAATGAGATCAAAAGCCGAGCCCTTGGGGTACCATAATCCAAGTGTTGGTGTGTGAGCTAGATATCGAAGAATATGCTTCACAGCCTTATGGTGTGATTCCTTCCGTGTAGCTTGAAATCGGGCACACATGCAAACACTAAGCATAATATCTGGCCTAGATGCACATAAGTACAATAAGGAACCAATCATGGAGCGGTATACCTTTTGATCGAAGTCAATACCATTTTCATCAGTGCATAGATGGCCATTTGTGAGCATAGGGATTTTGACGGCTTTGCAATCTTGCATGCCGAATTTCCTCAGTACATCCTTGAGGTATTTCTCTTGAGATATGAATATGCCATTGCGTTGTTGACAAATTTGAAGACATAAGAAGAATTTCAACTCTCCCATCATAGACATTTGATATTCTTCACTCATCATATAGGCAAATTCATCACTATAACGTTGGTCGGTACAGCCAAACACTACTAGGGAAAAGCCTACCAGCAGTGAGGGTTTTGGGCCTCTCAGTAGCGCGGGCACCGGCGCTACTAATAAGGCACTACAGCTAACGTATAGCAGTAGCGCCGGTTGTCCCACGCTACTACTATACATGAATAGCTGTAGCGCTCTTTGGGAAAGGGCGCTACTAATATTATCTGCAGCGCTGTTTGCTGGGATGCTCTACTAACAATGCGGCGCTACTGCTAAATTTCCCCCCTCCCTACTACTAGTTTATTTATTAGTTTTTTTCCTGCATATTTGTTTTGTATTTGTTTTGTATTTGAATAGGCTTTATACAATAATCTTTAGCATATCATACACATACAAATGTAATCATAGCATATACATACAATTAGTCTCATCAAATCATGTCATCATCATAATCATCATCCAACACAAAGTGGTCTCTCATCATCATCTCGAAAATAGCGATACAAGTCTCGAATGATATGCAAATACATCATCATCCATCTAAACAATGATATACGCGAGAAGAGCTATCACTTTGAGAACATGAGTTCGTATCCCTCTTTCGCATTAGAGTGAACCTCTAAACTAACTACTGCCTGTCGCTCGGAAACCGGAAGGGCCTGACACTCCGGCCACTTGTCGTATATATACTCCTAGCATAGCACTTCTTCGCCATCTATGATCTATGCACCTGCATCATCACATGAGTCGATGATATGCAACATATATAGTTGAGCAACAGAAAGAGACAAACTTGGCAAAAATAAAAACAACATATCATAAGCATAAATAACAAAGTTCATCGTACCCCAAAATGCCCTAACTAGAGTGATTTTCGCTAGTCGAGGAGGAGGACGGTTTAATTACATCACAAATAAAGTTTCACCATGCATAACTCAAAGTTTTGTCATACAGAAAGTATGGACTAAACAGACACATTGTCATATATCGACAATCACTCCAACATGTCGTTCCATCCATCCAAGTCAGGGAGATAGTCCCCGAGCCTAGTGAAAGGCTTCAGGTCGAGACGCTGAGAGGCTATCCATGTTCGGACGTCTTCCCGCGACATTTGTCCTTCTCCGTAGAACATCCCTGTTTTTCCGACGACCTCCTTCATGATGATTTGGGCAAGTTCGCGCTGGATGTTATAGAACTCAGCTCGAAGTCGATGATCCTTGATATCTCCTATGTCCTTTGCCCATTGCAGAATATGGGCATCGCTGGATCTAGGTGACATGCGAAGGTTCTGGTGATCCCGTCTGTACTCCAGCATGTGGTGTAGGACATAGAATCCATCATTAAGAGAATCGTTCGGTTGCTGGATGCAGCAGAAGTTGGTCTTATGGCCGAAGGCGACCCTGCCGCCCCTTCTCTTCTTGTCCTTGACCTCTCCACCCCTTGCTTGGTAGTAAAACATAGCACTGTCGAGAACATCCTTGATGTGGGTGTAATCCTTTTTGTGAATGTTCCTCGACGAGTCCAAGTAAAGAGCGTGGGAGAATCGGGGGTAGAGGATGATGAGGACGGCGCGCCCGCCGCTACGCAAAATAAGTCCTCAAATTAATTAGCCTCCACCGTGCAAATGAACGATTGAAATCGAAGGAAGGATAGCAGCGCGGATGACTTACATGGGATGATAAGGCACGAGAATCGCCTCCTTGTCCTTATTGGCGAGCATGAAATTGACGATGTAATCCCTCGCGTATTCACGGTGATTTGTGCAGACTCCCAAGAATCCCTCGTGCATGTAGTACGGGTCAGCGACACAGATATGAGATATCTGCTCAACCCCGATGATGTAGTTCATGTGCAAGGCATAAAGGCGGACAAATGTAAAATCTAGCTTCTTCACGTGAAACATGTCGAATATGTAATCGAATCGAAGGAAGAACTTATCTGCGGGGAAGCTGTCGACGTACGACATTTGCCACGGAACGTTAACCACGTAAAGTGGGTATCCTGGATCTTTCGAGGTGATGAGGTATTTCTCTACCCGCAGCACATCGTCATGAAGTCTCTTTAGATCGCCGAATCTGGCCCGTAGCGCTGTTGCAGGTAGGATTGGTTGACCGGGGATATGCCATTTATCTGCACCGGGGATATCTATACGGTCCTGAAGCCGAGGCCGCTGAAGTGGCTGGATCATAGAAACAACTTTTTTGTCTTTCCTCGCTCTCTTCCTAAACTTCTTTACAACCAGAAGGTCGTCCAAAATATGTTGAGACGGCAATTCAGGCACCGACTCATGACGCTCAAACCCTGAGGAGGCGCCAGTATAGACATACTATTCAGCAGCGCCATCGTCGTCCTCATCCTCATCCATGGCGACATCATCAGCGACTAATGGAGCCTCCTCCTTACCCCGTCCGCTATCACCCAACCCGACACCTGACGATAATTGGGTATGTGGGGTGTTGATGTTCATACCTTGCTGAGGCTGCGTGCTCGTGGGTGTGCTCCCGGCCGCCTCCAGAAGAAGCAGACTCTTTGGCCACAACAGGACCCACCCAGCATTGCAACAATCACCAAGCCGCCGCGGTGTCCCGTCGTCATCCCCTAGTAGTACTGGAGGAGGCAAATTCTCGTGGCCCGGTTTGACACTGGCCACGGAAACCTTGAAGACGTTCAGGGGGATCGGCCGGCTGTGGAACAATGGTTCCTTCGGCTCCATTATCGTCGCCTTCCCCACGTCCACCTTCTGGTCGCCGATGGTGTACAATATGGTGCACGGGGTTTCGTCGACCTGCAAAGAAAAGTCTGCGATGTGAGACATCCGAAAGGCAACGAAAACGGGAGATTATACATTTATATTGAAGGGGGCCGGTGTGAAAGATACCGTGAGGGCGTTGAGCTCAGCCAAAGACGAAGCACCGCCTAGCACGTCTGGTGCGGGAGCCGGTGCGGGAGCAGGTGCAGCTGCAGGTGCTGGTGCAATGCTAGTCGAGCTGCTCCCCACCAAGAAGTCAGCAAGGGGAAAGTCCGCTGCATCTTTTTTTGGATTTTGCCTGGTCCAATTGAAAACGGCCGGAACCAAGGTAGTAGAAATATCTAAAGCCACCTGTTTTGCGGCAGCTACCGCTGTTGCGACTGTCTCAGTTGATTTCTTCTCAACCAGAATCTCAACCCTCTTGTCGATGTTTTCTTCATTTAACCTCCGTCTTTCCTTTCTCTCCTCCGTGGTCTCACGGTAGTACTTCTTCCACGTGGCGCCGTCTCCGACACCGTGCACGCGTCCATACGACGGTCGAGTATCCACCGGTTGTTGTTTCAATATGTTCAACGCCCGGTTGAATGGAGTGTCGCACTTGGGCCTCGCCAATGCCTCCGACGACGAGTCGCTTTCGGCCGCAATCCTGTGCTGCTCTCTCTACAAAAGGCACAACGATCGTTTACAAATATGACTAACATGTGCAGTCGAATTGATCAGAAACTAAAATTTCCAGAAGTCTCATGAACTCCGTAATGACCGCTGTTGTCTCGTAAACCTTTTTCACTGGGTCCAAACGGTGCCGGGCCCTGAGGACGTCACGCTCCTGCGGGACGGTGAACTCCGCCAAGGGGTCTGGGATGCCCAGACTCGTGGCTTCTGCGTCCTCCTTGGCCCATTTGGACTTCTTTCCGCCGTAACCACGGTTTCCGAGGTGGTGGCTCCCAATGTTCCTCTCTTGAAGCCCCTTCATGTACTTAGACTTTTTTTGGCATCTTCGGCCTCGCAAGCCTCCTTGAATATTTGAAACTGCTCTTCCGTGATTGTCGGATTATCCTTTACAATCTCGGAGTAGGGTTCCTTCTTGTCGATGATCCTTGCTTTCACTCGATTTTTCCAGGTGGCCAACGCGTCGCTAAACTTGGTCATGGCGTGTTTGTTTATCTTATTCATTGCCGGGTCCTCATCTGGATCTTTATAATCCTTCTCATTCCGGCCCGGGAACAAGAATATCTGGTGAAACTTCTTTAGGAGGGAGCTCCTCATATTTTCTATCTTATGTAGTTTCTCATCGTTGATGGTGGCGGTTGTCCGTACGATGCAGCCTATTTGATTGCCGTAGCATCGACACGCTTCCTCGGGCGCCGTTGGCTCAAAATTGTCGTCGTCCACCTCCGTGACCACCACTCTAGTAGTCCTGAGTTTGTTAGGAACCCGTTGCCTCTTTGCTTTTGGTTCTACACCGGCTCCGCTCCCCGAGGCAGCGCTGGTCTCAGTCTCAGCGCCGGTCTCGATGCCGGTCTGAGTCTGAGCACCGGTCTCAGTTTTAGCACCGGTCTGCGTGTCGGTCTCAGTCCCCGATGCCACCGGTGGGCCCAGCAATAACATCGGTTGATCATCGGTAAGGCTAAAAAATTCGTCTGCCGCCCGGTAGGCGTCGTCGCAATCACCAGAACCCTGTCCTTCATCGTTGCTAGCCATGTTTCCTATGATTAAATCTAGTCAATTAATTCTAGACCTAATAAAATGAATAATGACATAAAAAGGCCTATTGTTTTGCAGGAATGTTGACTCCTTCCTGGTGCGGCAAATCACGGGCACTCGATATGTCCTAGTTTGTAGCACAAGTCATGCTGAAATTCACGGAAAATTTTGGCATGAGCTTTGCTAAAAAGTGGACAAATCGAGAACCTGAAATTTGCCGGAAAAGAAATGAATCAACATTCCGGAAAAACATAGGCCACTAAGCATCATTCCCTGCAAACAGTGTCCAAATATACACGAGCAACCACATGTGCAAACAGTGTAGAAGAAAATTCATTTAACTACTAATAGAACAAAATTCAGTTAACTTTAGTGCTCTATAATGATGAAAGGAAAAAAATTTCAGTTAACTAGTAATTTCATTCATTTAGGTTAGTCATTTAACATCACCTAATTAACCTACTATACCAATACTACTAGCAACACTACTAACCTAATTAACCTAGCAAAACTCTAGTGCCCTAACTGAAAAACATCTAATTAACATCTACTAGTACCACTATTACCCTAACCTAATTAACATCTACTAGTATCACTATATACTATACAAGCAGCATCTACCCTAATTAAACCCTACTGCCCTAACTAACTTTGGTTGTAAACCAAATTTTTTGCTCTAAACTAATTTTTGCTCTAACATCTACTACTTAACATCCTTTGCTCTAAACTAAATTTTTTGCTATAAACAAACTTTTTCTCTACTAATTTTTTCTCTAGAATGCAGAGAGAGATGAGTGGGGGGAGGGGTGGGGGACTTACAGAGAGGGGAGAGACGGTGGCGGGCAGGTGCTCGGTGATGGAGGCAGGGGCAGAGAGGGCGGGCTCGGGAACGGGCAACGGCGGTCCTGGGCGGGCTCGGGCGGCGATGAGGTGGAGGGCACCGGCGGTGACGTCGAGGGCGATCTCAGGCGGCGGCGGTGAGGCTGAGGGCGGCCTCGGGCGGCGGCGGTGAGGATGACGGCGGCCTCGGGGGGAGATGGTGAGGTTGCGGGTGTCCACGCCGGCAGGAGACGGCGGCGAAGTGGGGCGACGGCGAATTGGGGAGACGGCGCGAGGGCGAGGGATTTGGGGAAGAAGTGGTGGCCGGGGGGCGGGGGGAAACCGCTGTTTAAGTGAAACGTAACGGTAGCGCATTTCCGAAAACGCGCTATAGCTAAGTTAGCTATAGCGCGTTTCCTGAAACCCGCTACTGCTATTCCTTTCTCCTTTTTCCCCTTTTTTCTTTTATTTTTCTTTACATTTTATTTTTTCCTTTCTCCTTTTTCTATTTCTTCCATTTTCATTTACGTTTCTACTTGTTTTTCACTTTATTTTATTTCCGGTAGCAGCAGCGCCTTACACGTAAGCGCGCTACAGCTAAGGAGAGTAGCAGTAGCGCTGGGCCAGTATACGCACTACTGCTAGGTTGGGCTAGCCATGCGCACCCAGTTCAAACATAGCAGCAGCGCTTTTCGCCAGTACGCGCTACTGCAAAAGTCATAGCAGTAGCACAGTTTATTTATGCGCGCTGCTACTAAGTAGCAGTAGCTTTTGATTTTGTACAGCGCTACTGGTAAGATTCTGTGTATAGGCTTTTCCCTAGTAGTGAAAGATAATATCATCAACATATATTTGGCACACAAACAGTTCACCATCATAAGATTTAGTGAAAAGAGTAGGGTCGAGTGAACCGGGTTTGAAGCCTTTCTTCATGAGGAATTCCTTCAAAGTATCATACCACGCCCGAGGGGCCTGCTTGAGGCCATAGAGGGCCTTATTGAGTCTGAAGACTTTGTTAGGATGCTTTGGATCTTCAAAACCTGGGGGTTGAGCAACATATACTTCTTCCTCAAGCTTACCATTGAGGAATGCACTTTTCACATCCATTTGATATAGAGTGATATCATGATGGTTAGCATAAGCAAGTAATATGTGAATAGCCTCAAGTCTAGCAACAGGTGCAAAAATTTCATTGAAATCAATTCCTTCAACCTGTGTGTAGCCTTGAGCTACAAGCCGTTCCTTATTCCTTACCACAAGGCCATTTTTCATCTTGCTTGTTGCGATAGATCCACTTTCTGCCAATGATATTGTGCTTGCGAGGATCTGGACGTTTGACCAGTTCCCAGATGTTGTTGAGCTCGAACTGATGTAATTCTTCTTGCATGTCCTGAATCCACTCAGGCTCCAGAAATGCTTCATCTACCTTAGTGGGCTCTGTGATAGAGACAAAAGCATAGTGCCCACAAAAGTTAGATAAATGTGAAGCTTTGAGTGTGTGAGAGGACCTGGTGCTTTAATAGCATCGATGATCTTTTCAACTTGCACTTCTTTAGCAACGCGAGGATGAGCTAGTTTTCGTTGAGGAATTTTATCAGCATTTTCTTTAGCACCATTTTCTTTAGTATTTTCTTTAGGTGCATTAGCTCGACGTTCTTCATGTTCTGGAATGTATTGTTCAGCAGATTCTTCGGTAGGAATGACATCCTCAGTAGCCTTGAACTTGATAGTTTCCTCAGGTGTCGGTTCATCTATCACAGAAGGTAGGTGCTCTCTTTGCGAGCCATTATTTTCATCGAACCGCACATCTACAGTTTCAACAACCATGTGAAGAACGTTGTTGAAGACTTTGTAGGTGTGCGAGTCCTTTCTGTAACCAAGCATGAAACCTTCATGTGCTTTCGGTGCAAATTTTGAGTTGTGATGAGGATCTCTAATCCAACATTTAGCACCGAAGACTTTGAAATAACTTACATTGGGTTTCTTGTTAGTGAGAAGTTCATAGGCAGTCTTCTGGAAGAATTTGTGAAGATATACTCTGTTGATGATGTGGCATGCAGTATCAATTGCCTCAATCCAGAAACGACGAGGCGTTTTGTATTCATCAAGCATAGTGCGAACCATCTCAGCAAGAGTCCTATTCTTGTGCTCCACGACGCCATTCTGCTATGGAGTATAAGGAGCAGATAACTCATGAGTAATACCAAGTTCATCAAGATAGTCATCAAGACCAGAATTCTTGAACTCAGTTCCATTGTCACTTCTGATGTGCTTGATCTTCACACCAGAGTTGGTTGAAGCCCTCGAGGAAAATCGTTTGAAGACTTCCTGCACTTCATGTTTGTAAGTAACAATGTGTACCCATGTGTATCGAGAGTAATCATCAACAATAACAAAGCCATATTGAGATGCATCATTTGAGACTGCAGAATAATGGTTAGGACCGAAGAGATCCATGTGAAGCAATTCAAATGGACGAGTGGTGGTCATGATAGTCTTTGCTGGATGCTTAGCCTTTGTCATCTTCCCAGCTTCACAGGCTCCGCATAAGTGATCCTTGAGGAATTTGAAATTTTCAATGCCAATGACATGCTTCTTCTTCGCAAGCGTGTGCAGATTCCTCATGCCTGCATGACCAAGTCGTCGATGCTAGAGCCAGCCTTCTGAAGATTTTGCAAGTAGGCACACGGCTGGTTGCGGTCCTGTAGGGAAATCAACAATATACAAGTCTCCTCTCCTAAAGCCTTCGAAGACTTTGGAATTGTCAGCTTCCATAACCACAACACAACGGTACTTCCCAAAGACAACAACCATATCAAGATCACAAAGCATTGAGACAGACATGAGGTTGTATCCTAAGGACTCGACAAGCATGACTTTGTCCATGTGTCAATCCTTTGAGATCGCAACCTTACCTAGACCCAATACCTGACTTTTGCCTTTGTCAGCGAACATGATATGCTTCAGATGCGATGGTGATAAGGGAGCATCCGTCAATAGATTCTTGTCACCAGTCATGTGATTTGTACATCCACTATCGAGGACCCACTCGGTGGCTTTGGGTTGATCATCCTACAGATGAATTAGTGAAACTTACGAACTTCATATACTTCATCAATGAAGAATATGGCATCAATTCATCAGATCAATTTTATCAAGCAATAGAACAGATAAAGTAGTATGAGGACGTGAGAAATGGAAGTTCATTTCTTCATGATTGGCCTACGTCCTTGCAGGCACACTCAGGTCTCCAGAAAATTCTTCAGACGATTACATATGTCTGGAGACCTGACCCTGTAGAAGAGATTAGTTCTTTTTATTCACCACCCACATATGAAGGGGTGGCAAAGAGTTCATCACTCTGCGAGCTCCATATGAGAAAGGTGGCATAGAAGCCAGTCCATTTCGTTTCACATAAGAGGAGTTAGGATAAGCATATGAATAAGCAGAGAAATTCTTCGAGGACTTATGAACATAATGATTAGAAGAATAATGCTCATATTCATAGCCCTTGTCTCTTCCCTGCAAAACAGAGTTGTTAGCACGATGATATTCATATGAGGACTTTGATCCTTCTGAGGAATTTGGTCCATATGAAGAATTTGAGTTGGGGTTCCTATTCTTCATAGGTGGTGTCCTGAGGACATTCACTAGAAGACTTTCAAGGCACCTTTTGGGAACCCAGATTTTCTTCATAGGAGGACCGTTCCTACAGTTAGTGCCAACATATCTAGCAAATACTTCACCATTCTGATTTTTGAACAGTTTATAGTTGGAGTCAAATGACTCATCATCAGAACGAGGAGATTCACATGCAAAGCCAGATAAGTTAGATGGATCAACTGGAGGTCCCTTTGCGGCAACCCATGAGGTTTTGGGGTACTGCTCAGGCTTCCAATACGTACCATCAGCATTGAGCTTCCTCTCAAAGGCAATACCCTATTGCCTAGGGTTCCTGTTGAGGACCTGCTTTTTAAGCACATCACAAAGAGTCTGATGCCCTTTGAGGCTTTTGAACATGCATGTCATGTACAATTCCTCCAGCCCTGCATCGTCAGTGATACTAGCAATGTCCTCAGATGAGGAATTCATGATAGCAGAGGCAGGTGAAGAATTTGAAACATTAGCAGCATTTGAACATTCAGGTGAAGAATTAGCAGATTCACGTTCAATGCACTTCAAGCACGGAGGAACAAATTCTTCCCGAGAAGCGCTGATTTGTTGAGCAAGTAATGAATCACGCTCCTTCTGAAGATCTTCATAACTCACTCTTAGATTTTCAAGATCTTGCTTTATTTGAAGAAATTCATATGAAAGCTTCTCATGATCAGATAAGAGAGTGTTATGATGACATTGAAGGGTGTCAAACTTAGACTGAAGCCTCTGAAGACTCTCAGCCAAAGCTTTGGACTGATCCATTTCTTCACCCAACATATCATCACTCTTATTTAGCATGTATTGAACTGTTTCCAAAGCTCTTTGTTGTTTAGTGGCAAGGGAAGCAAGTTTGACATAGTTGGGTCCAAATTCATCACCAGATTCATCATCACTGGATTCAGATAGATAGCATTTAGTTACCTTAGCATCATTTGCCATAAGGCATGATGCAGAAGATGATGATTCTGGTTCGAATGTCATCGCTTTGAGGGATTCCTTGAAGTCCTCAAACCAAGGATCATGACGGGTTCGATGACCTTCATAGACCTCAGAGAGACGGTCCCTGATAAGCTTCGCATGATCGAGATGCATGATATTCCTGAACTGATTTTGAGACAAACAGGAGCAGATGACGTCCTTCGCCGTGAGGTTGAGAATAGTGTGCTTGTGAATGTCATCAGCTTCCGCCATCTTGCACAGATCGGTCAGACCAATCTCAGTGACGGTCCACAACTCGCTGTTCATCGACATGAGGCGCTTCTTCATCATGGCCTTCCACTTGGGATACTCATGATCGTCAAAGATGGGGCATGACACAGTCTTCATTCCTGTGGTCAACATAACTAAAACTCCAGGCGGTTAAACCAAAATCACACAGAACAAGGGAGTATCTTTCTCTGATACCAATTGAAAGTGTGTTATATCGACTAGAGGAGGGTGAATAAGCGATTTTTATGAATTCTTCACTGAGGAATTTGCAGGTGAGGAAATTCCTTAGCGAAGAACTACTAGCAGCGGAATAAGTACTCAAAAGTAAACATAACTGAACACAAAGCATAGTCATCATGATGAAATGAAGACAAGCACAGAGTATAGAAAGCGTAAACACATGATAACACATGATGAAGACAAACAGACTGAAGAAATTAAACTGAGGAAATTGAGAAAGTCTTCAGTCAAAGTCTTCAAACACAGATATGAACAAGCACTCACAACAGTTATGAGGAAATGAAAGAGCTGAGGAAATAGAACCAGTGAGCTTGGTGAAGACAATGATTTGGTAGACCAGTTCCAACTGCTATCTCAGTTGTACATCTGGTTGGAGCGGCTAGGTATTTAAACCTGAGGAGACACAGTCCCGGACACACAGTCCTCACCGTATTCTCCTTGATCTAAGGTCACACAAACCTCGCCCAATCACTCGTGGTAAGTCTTCAGGTGACTTCTGAACCTTCACCAAGTTGGTCACTCGGCGATCCAGAATTCCTCTTGGATGCTCTAGACCATGATGCCTAACCGTCTGGAAGAAGTACAATCTTCAAAGGTAACAAGCATCGGATCCACACAGGATCAATCTCTTCAGTGATGCTCAATCACTTTGGGTTTGTAGGTGTTTGGGTTTGGGTTTTCCTCACTTGATGATTTTCTCTCGAAGTCCTCGGAGGATGGGATGCTCTCAAATGACAAGTGTCAGTTTCTCTTGGAGCAGCCAACCAGCTAGTGGTTGTAGGGGGAGGCTATTTATAGCCTAGGGGCAGCCCGACATGATAAGACATAAATGCCCTTCAATGATATGACTGTTAGGTGGGTAGATATTTTGGGCCAGCTGGCGCATAGCACAGCAATGGTCAAAATTTTGAGTATCAAATTCCTCAGGGCTATCATGTTCCTCACTGTGTAGGCAACCCGCACTGGCGAATTCCTAACTCCTCAGTCAGAACAAATTCCTCAGAGACCAAAAGAACTTTGTCTCTGTCACTGAAGAATATGACTGAACTGTATGAGATTTTCCAATGGCTTCACTCGAAGGGATTGGTAGGTGTAGGATTTTGAGTTGAGCATCACATGGAAATTTTTCCTTAGTATTTCCTCAACCCCCTTTAACAGTACGGTGTTTCCTATGACTCAAGAAAGAGAAAATGAAACTACGAAAACCAAAGTCTTCACGCTTCATGTTCCTCGAATGAATGCCAAGTCTTCAAGGTCACACCAATTTCTTCACTTTCAAAGTATTCAGATAGTCTTCAGAAATTCAAAGTCTTTAGTCGAAGAACTTCATTTTTAGGGGTCGACTTTCTCTTTAAATATCAAACTCCTCATAGACTTATAGACCTGTGTACAGTCATAAACACATTAGTCCCTTAACCTATAAGTCTTCAATACACCAAAATCACTAAGGGGCACTAGATGCACTTACAGGCCGAAACTGCCTAAGGCCCATGTTTGGCCCAAATAGGACAAGTAGTTAACATGCCAAAATATATCTCGGGCCTGTTTGGCCCAATAAAATTATGGGCTTCAAGCAGGCTCGTTTCTACGCAGGCCATAGGCTGAAAAGTGTCACGGGCCATTATCGGATGGGCTATAAGCAGGCCGTATTCAACGCGGGCTGTAATTAGGCCCAACTGTTACACGGGCCATTAACAGGCCGGTAGGTCAGTTGGGCTTAAATTTATCCACGAAGACTATGGGCCGTTAAGAGGCCTAAAGTTACGTCGGACAAGAAATAGCCCAGTGTATGCATGGGCCGTTAAATGGCCTAAAGTTAAACCGGGCCGACAACATCGCAGATGCACCACAGGCCGCTGATAGGCCAAAACTATTATTGGGCCGAACTGGTAAATAGGCATTTAACAGGCTGAAATAGAAACCTATCATAGAATGGTCCCAAAAGAACAGTGGCCTGTTAACGGGCCTGATCCGATATGGGCCGTAATTTGGCCCAAAACACGGCAGGCTATGAACGGGCCTAATCTGGTATGGGCCTCAATTTTTCCCAAAACATGGCAGGCTGTTAACGGGCCAGCCCACTAGTGCCCGAAAAAACATGGTGGGCCTTTAGCTGGGCCGGCCTTTTCACCGAAATGGGCCTCTATTGGGCCGTGGCACGTGTCGACGTATCATAGGCGCCTCCTGTCCAATGAGTGGATGACATCTATCCCAACGGTGAGTAAACACGTGTTTCCTTCGGCCAATGAGTATTTTACACGTGGAAAATCCCCATTGGTCCGGGCTGTTAACATGTTATCGGATGCAAAACCGGACCCGATAGCTTAACGACATTCCATTACGATGGATGACATGTGTCGGTCACCCTTGATGAAAGCACTTCTATGACGCGCGATTTATCGTCATGGAAGTGGACACTTCTGTGATGATAATTTTGGTAATGTCATGGAACACTTCTACGACAGAACATGTATGACTATCTTGATTCTGTCATAAAATTGTCATGGCTTTACATGCATGACAGAAAACGTGACCTACTATGACAAACACATATCATCACGGAAGTGTATTTTTTTGTAGTGTTAGGAAGGCGATGTTAGCTTGGGTCAAAAGTGTTCCAATGGCCCATTGTTCTCTCCCAGCGATTGGGAAGGTTGCAGACAAGCGGTTCACTGACCTTGCAGTTTGCATCCTTGTGGAGGTGACCCCGGATGAGAGGCTGAGGATCTAGCTGGGTATGAGCCCAACCACCATGCCCACGCACGCTGAGGTTGTGCAATGGGCTCCTTGTGAGGCTAAATCTCCAATTCCAAAGCATGTGGCCCGTTGGTCCCCGTTCTTTCCATCAAGTACTAATTCATGTAGTATGTGCGATTTCTACTAACGGTCTGCATGTTAAACATCGGAACACTCATTTAACTCCAAACAAACTCATCAAAACATTAATTATTGTAATGCACTTGTTATATTTTATAAGTACTACTTTTCATTAATCTGAAATTATTGTAATGTGGTGCGTGCATGTGGGTCAAGATTCAAACCATAACTTATGCATAGAAAGCAATCTGATGATATGATCCAGGTTCAATATGATGTAGTTGGCATGAAACAATAGTAGTGGCGAGCGATAGAATAAGACCACCATAGCTGCGACAAAATCCTGTGGTGGGCTTGGCCTATCGCCCACATCACGGGTTGCCACTGGCGGGTGGGTGCCCTCCACTGATGGTGTTCTAGCAGTGGCAGGAGCTCAGTGGCGAGCGGCCCTGGGTAGCTTCCCACCACTGTTGGGCTTTTCCCACCCGCCACTGCTAGGCATTCCTGGAATAGTGTTACTAGCACAAAAAATAGTGCCAATAGTATTGTTAGTTGTACATGTATACCCGTGGTACCCATCTGAAATCTCATGGTGTTGTGTAGTTTCCCATACTTATATTCTTTCAATGCTACTTTGTCTTGAGCTAATATGATTTGAATTGTGTCTCTATTTTTATTTAGCAAGACAATGAAGTGACCATAGCACACAGATATATGTTTGTTTGAAGCTTTTATTATGCACTACTTTGTAATAGAAGACTTGTTAGTTTAATCATGTCCACCTTACTACTGAATTGGTTCACCAAAATGAGTTTCATATACTACATGATAAAGTTGTTAGATGTCTGCTTGTTTCTTTTTTTAGAATGCTGGCAAAATATTGGAGAAGAGTGCCCCATTAAGAAATGGTACATGAAGTAATGCAGATGAGGTTCAAGATAGTGAGACAGCCTTGCTGGTCTCCAACAAAGCTGATAAAACAGATAAGGAAAACTACCTTGAAGACAATGAGACAACCCCAAAGTCCTGTCTTGATGTAGTGTTCGAGTTACTGGCCACTACCGCTGGCACAAGCTCTACAAACTTGATGTATGAATCATTTTGGTTTCTTGAGTGTCAACTACAAGCTAAAAGACATCGATCAGTCGTACTGTGACAGGAAGCCGAAGGACTGAGGGAGTCCCTGGAGAAATCAGATGCATACTTTATGGTGTAACGGCAAGTGTTAGAGGATTTTAGCGCTAAACAAGAGAAAGCTAATAAGCTTGCTAAGATTATTGCCAGCATGGCGGATACCCAGGATAACGTTTCTTGAGCTCTTCTGAAGTGGTTTCGTTTTTGGACTTGTTTTAGTGTTGTGTTTATTTGCACTGGTGGCCCACATAGACGCCGAGTGTTGGTAATATGCTGCTTTGTTGTTCCCTATATTTGCACTGGTGGCGAACTTTGATGTTGAGTGGATGTAATACATGTAATAGCCATAATATCGTAGCGTTAGTTGCTTTCTTATTTATTTCCTTATATTGTCTTGTTTATTTGTTTGCTTATAGTCACTGCAATTCTTTTCTGCGATTTGTTGTGGCCACAGTAACCATGGGCCACATACGGACCATTGTAACCATGGGCCTGCTATGTGCTGTAGTGACCATAGGCCTCCTACGGGCTATAGGATCCATGGGCCGCCTACGAGCGGTATGTTGCATGGACCTCTTATGGGCCATAAGTTCAATGGGCCACACGTGGACCGTAATTTTTGTGGACCGATAATGGATCGCAATATGGGCCATCAACGGGCCAAAATTGTAATCATCCATTTATGGGACCGGCCATAACGGGTCGCTAACAGACCGATTTTCATCACGGGCTTAATTATATGGACAGTCATAATGGGTCATTAATGGGACGCAATAGATGACAGGAAGAAAATGGCCCAATAGGTTAATGGGCCACAAACAGGTCGACTGTAACCACAGGTTGAAGTAGGCCCATCAGCGGAACAGGCTAGTAACGGACCATAAGTAGTCGAGGGACAGAAATGAGCCTAAGAATATATGGGCCCTTAGAAGGCCAAAAGGTAACATGGGCTGGAAACGGCCCAACTGAATCATGGGTCATTAACGGGTATAAAGCAATGCATTGTTCATTATGGGCCAAAATCACCAAGGCCGTTAAAGGGCCAAGAGGTACAAAAGGCCCCATATGGGCAAAGGACGTCATGGGCTATACAGCGGACCCCACTCTATGAAGAAATTGAGGTAATGTTGATGTATCAACTCCTCAAGTTTCTGTTCAAACCCCTCAACAGACTCCGTTGTGTGAAGAAAATGAGGAGGAAGTGGATATTGATGGCAAAACTACTCCTCCAATGCATGACAATTTTTTAGAAGCAACTCACCCAAATTCACCCCTCACCACTCCCCTCACTCAAGAGCCTCAGTCACCTACATGCACTGAAGAAATTCACACTGGCTCTGAAGGAAGACAACCATCACTCCAGAGCATACCTGAAGAAATTCCAGCTGCATCAGCTGATGAATTTCTCAAGAGGAGCTAGCTGTTGATGTCATCAATTCACCCCCCTCATGTGCAGACTCCGTTCCTTGAGCTGACATAGACACTGTTACTACTACCACATCTGAGGAAGTTGCTCGAGCTCTTGCCGTGATAGACCCTAATGAATCCACTGGGTCTCCACGACTAGTGTTTGATGTTCGTTAGAAGAAAATCAACCTGCAACCTCTTCCTCAACTGCCAAAGATTGGCGGAGTCCTTAGGCGGCCTTAGTTTGATAATGCCAAGTTCTTCGAAGAGAAGAATTTCTTCGTTGGTGATTCTCCTTGTGATTCACCAAAGATCAGGCGCCTACGTTTCTAGACAAGGACTCAGATGAACTTTTATGCATCATTGCTCTTCGACAAGAAGAAAGTATTTCTGCATCGCCATATTCCTCATGTGGATATGGATTCAATTTCATGATTTTGGCAAGTCCTAGTTGTTCTTCATGATGCCGGTCTACTCATCTTTTGCACTGACATATGTGATTGGAATGAAGAGCTAATTCTTTAATTCTATTTATGAAAATGTGCATTTCTCGGGCAACATTGAGGACACTACATCTTGGGCTTTGGAATGGATGAGTGAAGACACTCACTACAAAACTCGAGTTGATGAATTGCTTAGAGCTCTTCCAGTTGAACCACCCCAACAAGATGCAAAGAGAATTTTTGAGGAATCTGAGATGCCAAATCATTTGGTGCAAGTGTTGATGAAGCCAATGGCTAAAGAAAATGCTCCAAGGACAACCTTCCTAGTGAAGGATTTGATGTATGTGCCAAAGACAGTCTATCGCATTTTGGCGAAAACCCTTAGTCTGATCAAAGGTCACAACCCAAATACTGAAGAAGTTGTGGGAGTTATGAAGAATTTCCTTTTCCACATCATCCATGGAACTCCCATCAACATTCATGACTTCTTCCTGAGGACTTTGATCACTATGGCTCAGTCTCCGTTTGATCTGAAGCCGTATGCGCCATGGATTATGAGATTCATCACATCCCGGTCTTCTATTCACTACATGGCTAATCGTCAAAATCACTTGAGTTATTTGCCTGACATTAAAGTTCTTCAAAGCACTTTGTTCACTGTACCTGGCAAAGGCAAGACCGTCATTGATGAAGGAATTCATCCCCTTGATGGACAATTTCGTCAACTGATGCGACTTGAACTACGTCGGTATTTCCCCAAAGAGGAAGGGATGATGCAGCACAGCTATGGTAGGTATTTCCCTCAGTGATGAGACCAAGGTTATCAAACCAGTAGGAGAACCATTCAACACCACGTAAACAGCTCCTGCACACAAAGAACAAATACTTGCAACCCGACGTAAGAGAGGGGTTGTCAATCCCTCACGGGTAAAAAGATAGGTAAAATTTTAGTAGATTGGATAAATAGATCTCGCGGGAACGCGGGATAAAATAAATAAATAAAAATTGCAGCAAGGTATTTTTGTATTTTTGGATTAATAGATCTGAAAATAAAAGCAAATAAAAAATAGATCACGAAGGCAAATATAATAAAGAAGAGATCCGGGGGTCGTAGATTTCACTAGTGGCTTCTCTCAAGAAAAATAGCAACGGTGAGTAAACAAATTACTGTTGGGAAATTGATAGAACTTCAAATAATCATGACGATATCCAGGCAATGATCATTATATAGGCATCACGTCCAAGATTAGTAGACCGACTCCTGCCTGCATGTACTACTATTACTCCACACATCGACCGCTATCCAGCATGCATCTAGTGTATTAAGTTCATGGAGAAACGGAGTAATGCAATAAGAATGATGACATGATGTAGACAGGATCTATTTATGTAGAAATAGACCCCATCTTGTTATCCTTAATAGCAAGGATACATACGTGCCGGTTCCCTTCTGTCACTAGGATCAAGCACCATAAGATCGAACCCATCACAAAGCACCTCTTCCCATGGCAAGAAAAATCGATCTAGTTGTCCTAACTAAACCAAAGATTCGAAGAAGAAATACGAGGCTATAAGTAATCATGCATATAAGAGATCAAAAGACTCAAATAATTTTCATGGATAAAAACATAGATCTGATCATAAACTCAAAGTTCATCGAATCCCAACAAACACACCGCAAAAAGAGTTACATCAAATAGATCTCCAAGAGACCATTGTATTGAGAACCAAGAGAGAGAGAGAGAGAGAGAGAGAGAGAGAGGAAGCCATCTAGCTACTAACTATGGACCCGTAGGTCTACAAAAGACTACTCACGCATCATCAGAGTGGCACCAATGAGGATGATGAACCCCTCCGTGATGGTGTTCAGATTGGATCTATGGTTTCTGGAACTTGCGGCGGCTGGAATTGATTTTTGTCGACTCCCCTAGGGTTTCTGGAATATTGGGGTATTTATAGAGCAAAGAGGCGGTGCAGGAGGCCACCGAGGTGGGCACAACCCACCTGGGCACGCCTGGGGGCCTAGGCGCGCCATGGTGGGTTGTGCCCCCCTCAGGGCACCCCCTAGGTGCTTCTCCGGCCCAATGGGTGTCTTCTGGTCCATAAAAATTCCACAAGAAGTTTCGCTGCATTTGGACTCCGTTTGATATTGATATCCTGCGATGTAAAAAACAAGCAAACAACAGCAACTGGCACTAGGCACTATGTCAATAGGTTAGTCCCAAAAAATGATATTAAATGATTGTAAAACAACCAAGAGTGATAATATAACAGCATGTAACAATAAAAAATTATAGATACGTTGGAGACGTATCATCAACCTATTTCCAGCTCCATTGCTGATGAATCTGCAAGCCAGGACATAGGAGCAAAAGCTTCAAGGCCATTCACTTCACCTGAAGCACCACGTGTCATGTCTGACCATGAGTGGCTCATAAGTCTTCATTAGAAAGTAGAAAAAAATCATCGCTGGGTTAAGCGTCATTTTGCTACTCTACAAGCCAATATGACGGTGACACATAACTTAGTGCGCAAAAATTGCTACTATCTTCATGAGATCTTCGATAGATCATGGGCCATCCTTTCACACCTCAAATCATATGAGGAACTTGCCGTTGTGGACTTCCAGATGAACTTTGACTGGGCTGAACCGCGAAGGAAGAAGTTCAAGAAAACCAAAGCTCCTCCTCTGATGTCGAGTTCAGAGTCTTCATCGCGCTCCACTGACGAAAATGAAGTTGTTGAAGACTCTTCTGCTAGTCCCTCTGCACCGCGCGACCTTGGTGATGTTGGCGCTCCCTGGACCTCTACTTGATGTGTTCTTCAGGGGGGTTAGTCCTTGAATTCCTCACCTTTTGGTCAATTGATGACAAAGGGGGAGAAGTATGAGTTAGTATTTAAGCGGGTCGTTATATATGGATTGTTTTTTCTTAAGTTGCAACTCTCAAACTTTACTGAATTTGCTCTTTGATGAGTTGTAACTTAATAATTGTTGGTCGTCTGACTCTTCCAATACTTTTGATATGCGCTCTGACATTAAATATATTTGCTCATGCATGCACAATTTCGTTAGACACCAATTTTCATCATGCATTCATATTCTTCAAAAATCTTATGCTCATGCATGATTGGGTTCCAAGATATAGAGGTAGATCTCCACAATTTCAACCTGCCATGTGCATTTGCAATCCAAAGCAAATTCCTCTTATGCACATCTTCAGGGGGAGCTCCTCAATATCATGTAATCAATTTCGTCAAACTCTGTACTTACACTTTAATTATTTATACTCCCATTGAAACCTAGACAATTTGTCATCAGTCACCAAAAAGCGGGAGATTGTAAGTGCATAAAGTGCTCCCTTAGTGGTTTTGGAATACTGAAGACAAATAGTTTGAGGAACTAATGTGTTTGTGAGTATAGACAGGAAACAGAGTCCCTGAATATTTGGTTTAACACATGGAAGACGACCCCTAAAAATGGATTTCTTCAAGTGAAGAATTTGGTGATAAAATTGGTACGGCCTTTGAAGAAATTGATGTGAAGACTTTAAAGCTTGAAGACTTATGTTTTCGTAGTTTCTTCTCTTCTTATTTCACATTTCCAAAGGTCATAGGAAAAATCATACTGTTAAAGGGGCTCTAGGTGAAACATATTTCACATTTCTGAAGTGACGCTCAAACTTACTCAAACCCATACACAAAAGCTGCTTCGAGTGGAGCCCTTGGAAA
Source organism: Triticum urartu (assembly GCF_003073215.2). Classification (NCBI taxonomy): domain Eukaryota; kingdom Viridiplantae; phylum Streptophyta; class Magnoliopsida; order Poales; family Poaceae; genus Triticum; species Triticum urartu. Next base: position 153,728,921 of record NC_053027.1, read on the forward strand.
TCTCGTGTACAGCTAACACATTTGCTAGTGAAAGTGATGAAGTTCATCTGGTCACTAACGAATTTGGTCAGGCTGAGGAGTTAGGAGTTCGCTAGTGCGATCTACCTAAAAGTGAGGAAATTGAGTGCCCCGACAAATTTGAGAGTTCAAATTCCGACCGTTGCTGCGCCGCATGCCAGCTGTCGAGTGGATCCTTATCTTGATAAAGGGCATTTATGACAATTCATCTTGGATTGCACCCTGGCTATAAATAGCTGCCCCCCACAACCACTTGTTGGTTGGCTGCTTCGAGAGATCTTGACACTTGTCATTTGAGAGCAACCCATCCTCTAATGACTTTGAGAGAATCATAAGTGAGGAAAAAACTAGGGCCAAAGTGATTGAGCATCACTGAAGAGATTGATTTGTGTGATCCGACACCTGTTACCTTTGAAGACAGTCATTCTTCCTGACGGTTAGGCATCAATTTCTGAGTACACCAAGAGTCGCTATGGTGTGCCAGTGAACAAGTCTGTGAAGGTTTTGGAAGTCTACCTTGAAGACTTACCACGAGTGATTGGGAGAGGTCTGCGGGCCTTAGCTCAAGAGGAATACGGTGAGGACTATGTGTCCTCTGAGTTGCGACTCAGCCGCCTCAACCAGACATACAGTTGATGCAGCAACTGGAACTGGTCTACTAAATTGTTGTGTCTTCATCGCACCAAATTGGTTTCAAATTCCTCACTCCTCTTTACTTTATTCCACTGTTGAAGAATTTGTGATCTTTGCTCTGATGAATTTGAACTGAAGAATTTCATCTCACTATCTTCAATTTCCTCAGTTCATATTCTTCATGCTTGTATGATTGTATGATTACATGTTCTTCACTCTTTTGTATCCAGATCGCATGTGCTCTGATTCTGTGACGACTTAGTTTCCTTTGTGTTTCTATTTCTTCACTCTGGTCTTTGTCAAATTCTTCAAAGTTTGATGAATTTCTAAAAATCTCCCATTCAACTTGCCCAAGCACAAGAGAGTGCTAGGAAGGACGTGGAGTGTGCTTTTGGCATGCTTCTATCTCGATGGGGTATCATTCGCCACCCTGCACTAACATGGAGGACCAAGAAGCTTTGGGAGGTGATGACTGCTTGTGTGATCATGCACAACATGATCGTGAAGGATGAGCGTGATAACAGCATCTACGACCAATGTTTTGAATGTCGTGATGAAAATGTTGTGCCTGGGCACCAAGAACCAGCTACATTTGAACAGTTCGCCCAATTTCATCATGAGATGCGTGATTGGCATACTCATATTCAACTCCAAAATGACTTGGTTGAGCACATGTGAAATCACATTAACAATCAGCAGATGTATCGGTTCATTTTTATTTCCATGTATTCGTGATAATTTAAGTTTGGTTATGAACTTTGTCTTTTTCGATTCTGAAACTATTTATTATTATCGAACTATGTCATATGTTTGGTTGTAAACTATATGCAATGTTTCATATTTGTAAAAAAATTATCCGCCTGCCGACCGGCCGCAGACCAAATGTGACGTCCGCATTGGGCGTACAGGGCAACGATCCCACAAAAGAGACCAAACAACATCCCTTTGCCCGACCTAAATGGGCAAAATTTGGATAAAATGGACGTCCATTTGGGGTCGTCAAATTGGCCTCAAGGAGGTACAGCGGTAAGAGGATGAGTGTACCAACGGTGGTGCTAAGAAGGGGGTCATTCTAGGACATTGGTACAACAGAGACAATGGGTTGGGTGCAGGGGCGTGAGGGTTCTAAGGCGATGCTAGTGTGGGAATGGCGGGAGCAATGGCGAGAGGGGGTGCCCACCGTGGAGTATCAAGTATTAGGCCAGCATGACTGTGTTGTGCCACTAGCATAAGGAAATTGAGACTGTTAGATGCTGATGGTTTAAGTGCTTGAGATAGTTTAGATCATATTCAATGACATCCAAAGAATCTAAAAACACAAAATTACAACCATACCCATCATCGTGTCAAACAAGCTCAATATGCAAAACAACCACCGCTATCATGCAGGAGCCAGCCTGGCATTATATTTAGGATAGTGCTACCTTCCAGTCGACTGGAAGTTAGCGATAGATCCGAACGACTCGTTCCTACCTGATCGCTATCATCCTGTGCTCGCTTCCACTAATTTTTTTCCTTCTCTCAAAAATCGTTGTAAATCACTAGTGTTTTTTCTGGTTTTCGCTGCATAATATGAAAAGAAAATAAAAATGCTTAAAAGAGGATCCAAACCCAGGTCTATGCAATAGTTGTTGAGCCTAATAACCAACTAAGCCACATTTTGTTGTTGTCTATTATAGATAAACAATGTTATTTGAACCTTTCTTATTTATACCATGTCTGGAAAAAAAGTTTGGCTTGGTAACTTTGGCATGACGAGCGTGATAACTATGGTATGAACAACATGATAACTATACCATGATAAGGTTGGTAACTACAGCAGGAGAAGGTTAAAGCATGGGGAAGTATGGTATTTAACACAAGAATTACCGGTGAGATGTTTAAAAAAACCTTGGATGAAAGATACCATGGTGTTTAAAACGTAAGATATTAGTTATCAAGTCTGTGATGTATACATTATCATGCTATTTACACAGAAATTACCGGGTGTATGTTTTTCAACAAAAAAATCAGGTCAAAAGTTACAGTTGCATTTTGTAACACCCACGATGCGGCTATATCTCCCACGTGTCGGAGCATGACTTAGAGGCATAACCGAATTGTAGGCAATGTCGCAAGAGGGGTAATCTTTACACATCCCATGTACTGAATAAGAAAGAGGTACATAGTTGGCTTACAATCGCCACTTCACACAATAGCATAAATTATAGCATTACAATCATCCAGATACAATCAAGGTCCGACTACAGAACAAAAATAAAGACAACCCAAAATGCATAAGATCCCCGATCGCCCCAACTGGGCTCCACTACTGATCGTCTGGAAAGGAAACGTAGTATCGTCCTGAGTCCTCATCGAACTCCCACTTGAGCTCAGTCGCATCTCCTGGAATGGTATCATCGGCACCTGCATCTGGTTTTTGGAAGTAATCTGTGAGTCACGGGGACTCGGCAATCTCACACCCTCGCGATCAAGACTATTTAAGCTTAAAGGTAGGGAAAATGTATGAGGTGAGCTGCAATAAGCACTAGCATATATGGTGGCTAACATACGCAAATGACAGCGAGAAAAGAAGGTGAAGCATGTTCAAGAATCTATGATCAAGAAGTGATCCTAGAAATAATTACGTTCAAGCATAACCCGAGACCGTGTTCTCTTCCCGGACTCCGCCGAAAAGAGAACATCACGGCCACACACGCTGTTGATTCACTTTAATTAAGTTAAGTTTCAAGTTCTCTACAACCGGACATTAACAAATTCCCATCTGCCCATAACCGCGAGCACGGCTTTCGAAAGTTCAATACCCTGCAGGGGTGTCCCAACTTAGCCCATCACAAGCTCTCGCGGTCAATGAAGGATATACCTTCTCCCAGGACGGCCCGATCAGACTCGGAATCCCGGTTACAAGACATCTCGACAATGGTAAAACTAAACCAGCAAAGCCGCCCGAATGTGCCGACAAATCCCGATAGGAGCTGCACATATCTCGTTCTCAGGGCACACCGGATAAGCAATCCGTACAACTAAAACCAACCCTCGAGTTACCCCGAGGTGGCGCTGCAAGGGGCTCTAGTTTGGACGAACACTCAGAGGAGCACTGGCCCGAGGGGTTTAAAATAAAGATGAACCTTGAGTCTGCAGAACCCAAGGGAAAAAGGCTAGGTGGCAAATGGTAAAACCAAGGTTGGGCCTTGCTGGAGGAGTTTTATTCAAGGCGAACTGTCAAGGGGTTCCCATTATAACCCAACCGCATAAGGAACGCAAAATCAAGGAACATAACACCGGTATGACGGAAACTAAGGCGGCAAGAGTGGAACAAAACACCAGGCATAAGGCCGAGCCTTCCACCCTTTACCAAGTATATAGATGCATTAAGTAAATAAGATATAATAACGATATCCTAACAATAATCATGTTCCAACAAGGAACAAACTCCAATCTTCACCTGCAACTAACAACGCTATAAGAGGGGCTGAGCAAAGCGGTAACATAGCCAACCAACGGTTTACTAGGACAAGGTGGGTTAGAGGTTTGACATGGCAATATGGGAGGAATGATAAGCAAGTGGTAGGTATCATAGCATAGGCATAGCTATAGAGCGAGCAACTAGCAAGCAAAGATAGAAGTGATTTCGAGGGTATGGTCATCTTGCCTGCAAAGTTCTCTGAGTTAACGTAAGCTTGATCCTCATAAATGTTCTCAACGGGTTCCTCGATCACGTACTCGTCTCCTGGCTCTACCCAAAGCAAGAACACAAGCAAAGGGAAACACAATCAACCACGGTGCAATGCGCAAGCAACAAGATGCAAAACATGGCATGATATGCGGGAAGTGATATGCAATGCATATGCATGCTTCGGAAAGGAAAGATTGAACCAGGCCTCAACTTGGCAAAGCAAGAGAGCCGCTGGAAAGATGAGTTGATTTCGGTCGAAAATGATATAAAGATCACCGGAATCGGATGCACGGTTTGCAAATGACAAGCAAGTCAATAATGGCACCAATCTGCGATTAACAGCACGATGCCATCTAAATGCATCAAGAAAAATAAGCTAATGCACTCTAACATAGCAACAAAGCACATGGCAGTGATCCACTCAAGATGCTTGACAAAAGATGAACACTGAGCTATGGCTAAATCACACAATAGCAGGTTCAAACAAGCATGGCAAAAGTGCAAAAGATATCAGGTTCACAGACTTAGTGAAAATAACATGTCAGGATTTAACATCGGGAAGCAATGTTTAGAGCATGATTACAACATGCTACAGGAATATATCATGGCAAATCAAGGCATGGCATGAAACTAGTCAAAGCATATAACAAAAGTCCCTTACTGACCATAAGTCAAAAGGGATCAGAAAATACAATGGCAACCATGTGAACATAGAAGTTTCGTTAACAGATTCAGACTTAGCAGAAAACTGGGCATGGCAAAAACAGAGTTACATAGGCATGTTTGCGAGCTCGATGCACTCACCACAAGGCATTGCATGACAAACTAATCATACACCCAGCAAGAAGACATGTTCAATAAGCTAAACATGGCAAGAACACTCTCATAGCATGCAAGGATAAGCTACAACAACCTCGGCAAAATTGATTAACACGTAAACAATCTGCCAGGAACATTTTATAGCAAAAGTAGAGCATGGTTGAGTCATGCTAGGGTACTCCATAAATGAAAACAAAGACATTGATGGATATAGCATAGAAATATCTCAAAATCATCCTTACTTAACATGCTCAAAAGAGGCATGGATCACTCTGTAGCAACAAGAATACATGGCATAAAAATATCATCAGGGAAATGACTTAGAAGAATTCTAAGTCCCTGAAATCAGCAATATCACGAGAGCTACTTTGCATGCTTGAGCTAGTCACCACATTGATCACAAAAATACATGGCATACACCCCTGTAAAGATGGCATGGCATAGCCCAAAACACATGTAGGGCTCAAGTTCATAGGAGGCACACATTAAACATGGCAAAAATGACAAATGTCCATAATCTGTTAGGAATCAGAAACTAACATTACATAGCACTCTTGCAACAGCATTTAGGGCATCAATATGGACTCAAATGAACATGGTGCAATGGAATGAAATGAAGTGCACATCCAGACGAACAATTTGATATGCTACACGCCCAAAACGGAGCCACAGATGCAAAGTTATGATGCGATGAACAATGCTAAAAATATTGGGGACTTTGGCAGAAAACGGGGTCAACCCTAGGGTTTCACTGTAGCAGATCTAGATCGGGGCACGGATTTCGATGTTTGCCAGGGAAGCTCTCACCGGAGTTCTTCGCTACGGTGACCGGGACTTGCCAGAATCCGCCGGAAAGGAGGGAGATGGCCGGAGCCGGAGACGGGGAACGGTGCAGCGAGCTCCGGTGGTACTCCGGTGGCCGGCGCCGCATTCCAGATGGCCGGAGTCGGCGGGCGGCGATGGGCTGGCGATGGCCGGAGTCGGCGCGATGCGGCGGAAGAAGCCGGGCAGCGGGGCGAGCCGCGTGGAGGCGCGGGGCGGCGGCTCGCCGGGCGCGGGGCGGCTCGGTCCGCGGGGGCCTGCCCCGGGCCGCGCGGGCCGGCGCGGTGGGAGATGGTGGCGGTGATACTTGCCGGTGGAGAGGAAATGTCCGGCGGCGCGAGGGGAAGTAGGTTAGGGTTTCATCCGCAAATTTCGGGGGGATGCACCTATTTATAGATAGAGGGAGCTAGGAGACTCCAAATGAGGTGCGGTTTTCGGCCACGCGATCGTGATCGAACGACCGATATGATGGAGGGGGTTTTGGTGGGTTTTGGGCCACTTTGGAGAGGTGTTGGGCTGCAACACACACGAGGCCTTTATGGTTCCTCGGTTAACCGTTGGAGTATCAAACGAAGTCCAAATGGCACGAAACTTGACAGGCGGTCTACCGGTAGTATACCAAGGCCGCTTGGCAAGTCTCGGTCTAATCCGAGAACGTTTAACTCCCGCACACGAAAAGAGGTAAAAGAGGGCACCGGAGGACATAGGAGTGCCGGAATGCAAAACGGACAACGGGGAAAATGCTCGGATGCATGAGACGACACGTATGCAAATGCGATGCACATGATGACATGATATGAGATGCATGACAAGGACAAAAATAAAAACGAAGACAAAACCCAACAACGAGGAAATAACATAACTTAGTGCCGAAAATGGCAAGAGTTGGAATACAAATATGGAAAATTACATATGGGGCGTTACACGTTTGTATGGGAGTTATCAACTTTGGATGTGTCTATTACCATGCTATTTACACAGAAATTACCAGGGCATCAACCCCCCCTCCTCCTCGCCACAGTCGCCACATTTACCATGATCGGGTACATAAGTTATCAAGTCTGTGATGTGTGAGTTATCATGTTATTTGCATAAGAGTTATCGTGGTATGGTTTGACAACTCCTCCTACCCCTACCCCCACCAACAAAGTTATCAGGACTGCGTACATAATTTATCATGTCTATGATGTGTGAGTTATCATGTTATTGCATAGAAGTTATTGTGGTATGTTTCAATGACTCCCTCCCACCCCTACCCCCGCTAACAAACTTACCAGGACTGGATACATAATTTATCATGTCTAAAATGTGTGAGTTATCATGTTATTTGCATAGAAGTTACCGTGGTATGTTTCAACGACCCCCTTCCCCCCCCACCCCTACCCCCGCCGACAAAGTTAGCAGGACTGGGTACATAATGTATCATGTCTATGATGTGTGAGTTATCATGTTATTTGCATAGAAGTTACTATGGTATGTTTCAACGACCCCCCCCTGGTGCGACCCCGACCCCTCCAACAAAGTTATTAGGTCTACCATGTATAAGTTATCATGTTATTTGCACAGAAGTTACCATGGTATGTTTCAATAACTCCCCCATCCCCACCCTCGCGGACAAAGTTTCCAGGATTGGGGTATATAAGTTATCAAGTCTGCGAAGTGTTGGTTACCAGGTTATTCACACAAAAGTTACCAGAGGGATATTTATAAAAGAAAATATAACAACTCTACGATGCATAAGCTCTAATCACATTAGTTCGGTGATAGTACCTATAAAGATCTCATTACACAAGTTCCCTCAACAAATCTCTTTTACCAAGCCTCTCTTCGATACAATGCTCAGATTTTCTAGTGTGGTCGCATGTCTATAAATTAGATCTCAATTAGCTAAATCACACAAATGATTAGATAATCTAGTGGTTGTCTTCCTCAATCCTCAACGGAGAGGTTGAAGGTCCAGGGCATGTACAATGGTGGCATATGGATACATATGCCTCATGATAAAAAGTAATTTGAAGCATATGTATTAATTTTTTCTCCCCAATGCAAGCTACTACTAGTGGACCTCATCAAAAAAATGGAAAGTTACTCTCACTACACATGCATCCCTCCTCTCCATTTCAAGTTTTTCAACTTTATGCACTGGACCACACTTTTTGTCTCTAAACACCCGCCTCCTGAAGAGGATCCCGCTTCCCCATCCGAACCTACTTTTTCTGTTATCCGATCCTACATGGCATGTGAGGCATCACCCTGGGGCTATGCATTGGCCATGCCCTCAAATTCCACCTTTGACAATCCAAAAAAAAAGGTCCCCATGCTAATGGACCAACATCATAGATGATAACCTGACACGGAATAATTGATAATTATCTACCATGATGTGTAAAATAAATGTGTCGATACATCCATGGCATACAGGATCCAGATACTGTATGTTCATCATATGGGTGCTGACAATCCATACAGATACTGTATGTTCATCATATGGGTGCTGACAATCCAAATAAGAATGAGGCAATGACCTGTAGGGGAATTTCATTATTTGCGTTGAAAGTAAGATTTCTCCCTAATAGGATGGCAAGGTTTACATAAGCTCGAGTGTTCCCAATTCATGATGGTACCATTATACAACAAAAATAGAAATATTGATGCTGTGAGATGTGCACGTCAGTTCAAGCAGCCTCTGATGAGCCTATTGCACTAAAGTTCAGCCAACATCAACTATGTCGCTGTCAACAAGAGATTAGACCAGCACAGTATCTTCTAAGGGCACTGGCTTTCTTACAATTTCAAAGACCTGCACAGATATAAGATGAATATACAGCCAGCAAAAGGTGCAATGTCAATGCCAAATCATACAACTTAATTTCAAAATCGATACTACAGTCAGATAGTTTATTTGCATATAAGCTACAATACCTATAGACATCAACAGAACAACCAATTTAACCAAACAAATACCCTAGATTAACTTGCCTCCTTTTCCTAACACAATAATTAGGCACAATTGCAAAATATTTATTTAAATAAAAATATCATAAAAGAATGGAAATTCTAACCTTTTCCAGGGGTCGTCTGGCAACGTCATAGTAGGGGTGCTCATGGTATCTTGTCTCCATCCAAAACTGGGGAAACATACAAGACAAATACTAAATAAATAAAGAGATAATGACACAAATGTTTTCATTAATGCACTTCACAACGCTTTTCCACCTTTCACCAGTCATCTTATGCCAGTCGAGACAACAGTATAGTTGTACATGTATAAAAGTCAATACCTTTTCACACCTTCCAAGCCACCGGTCACATACTCGACCAACAACCTAATGGAAGTAAACAATAAGTTATACTATTCACTAAAAGATACACTACTTTATAGAATCGTGAAACACAAAATATCTTACGAATATGAAAGCATCTAGCTGAGATCTATCCTCCAACGACAAGATTGACCGATAATCCTGACATCAGTTGCAAGTAGAATTTAGCATTAATAATCTGAAATGCGAGAGGATAATAGTCATACAAGGTTATACCATGATTCCTCTGATCACATAATGTTTCGGAAGGGAATGTCCATCAAAAACTTTGCCACAGAATTGATCCACAAGTTCTGAAAAGCGCTCCTTCTCCTACAGCAAATAAGCAATTAGTGCATGCCAACTCACAAATGGTAATACAGAAATTGTGGTTATGGTTAGTACCCAATCGATAGAAGCATTATCAATGTCGAAAAAGCTTTCTGCTTCGAGCTCAGTAATCAACACTTTGAGATGATCTGTTTTCTGAAATTTTTAATATACATTCAAAACTCAGTAGACATAAAGGTAACAATATCAAAAGCAGACTAGACATTGTACAAATTGTACTTGGCCGTTGGCACAGTTGTATTAAGTAGATTTGTGAGAAAGGTACATTAACTGTAATTATTGTGTGTTTTCTACATGTACAGACTACAGCACTAAAGATGTGAGATGATATAGATTCTTATCCTGCAGAAAATCCTAAGCTAGCTAACACAAAGTTGGTACTTGGTGGCCAATATATCTTTGTTGATTTGTCTTGCTAAGGAAATGAGCAGATTTTTCTAGCTCTGAAATGTTAGTATGATGCAGCTTACAAATTATTAGCAACATAAGGGCACCTGCAATGCATGCGCTTAGCATGGGTGTCAGGCTCAAATTCCCGGCTAATTAGCAGTTATTCTACTGAATCCCTGTGCAAGGGTAAGCGTCGGCACTGTTAGGAATATGCAACTTGTATTCCAACAGGGCCATAGGCCAGTATATATACATGTACAGGTGCAGGATATATGCAAGAAACCCCTTATACAATGAGTTAATACAAAAGGCTACATGGCTATATATACTACTCTACCCCCCCCCCCCCACACACACACATACAAACTCATGGTGCATGAACAACACTGAGTTTGGAGAGATAGAGCCATGTTGTGCGCTAGTCTGAGCCTTCGTAAAGAAATCCACCAGCTGTAACTCTGAAGGCACACACTGAAGAGCAATAACCTGATCCTGCACAGCAGTGCACACAAAAAAGCATCAACACCAATATGCCTGGTGAGCTCATGCTTCACAGGGTCGCATGCAATGCTAATAGCACCTGTACTGTCAGAAAATAGCAGAGTAGGTGTAGTGACAGAAACACCAAAATCCTGAAGTAACCACCGTAACAAAGTCACCTCTGCTGTCAAAAGAGTCATAGCTCGCAACTCAGCCTCTGCACTCAAACGGGAAACTGCGGTCTGTTTCTTCGTCTTCCAGGCAATGAGAGAACCACCAAGGAAAACACAGTAAGCAGAAAGTAAACAGCGATCCGAAGGATCACTAGCCCACGTAGCATCCGAAAAGGCCTGAAGCTATAATGAACCGGAGCGGGCAAAGAACAAACGGTGAGAGATCGTGCCACGAAGATATCGGAGAACACGAAGAAGATGACTATAGTGAACCGAAGTCGAAGCAGAGACAAACTGACTCAAAATATGGATTGGATAAGAGATATCCGGACGAGTGACGGCTAGATAGACAAGACTCCCAACAAGATGATGGTAACGCGTCGGATCAGACAAGGGGTCACCATTAGTATCACGACGGTGAACATTGAGCTCCATGGGAGTCTCAACAATGCGCTCATCAGTAAGAGCGGGACGAGCAAGAAGATCCTGGATATACTTTTGCTAGGAAATAAAAAAGGCGTCAGAAGTAGAAGAGACTTCTATCCCAAGAAAGTACCAAAGAGGGCCAAGATCAGACATAAGAAACTGCTCACTAAGACGGGCCTTCACAAATGTAATGTACTCAGGGTCGTCGCAAGTGATGATCATGTCATCAACATATAGAAGAAGAAGAGTCCGACCACGAGCTAAAAGGTGGACAAACAATGCTGGATCATGAGCAATCGCTGAAAAGCCAGCGATAGTCACCACAGAGGCAAAACGCTCAAACCAGGCATGAGGGGCTTGCTTAAGGCCATAGAGAGAGCGACAAATACGGCAGATCATGCCATCAGGAACAAAATACCCAGGTGGAGGCTGAATGTAAACCTCCTCATGCAGCTCACCGTTAAGAAAGGCATTCTTGACATCAAGCTGAGACACAGACCCGTGGCGAACAAAGGCCACGTCAAGAAGTGTGCGGATAGTGGTCATATGGGCGACCAGAGCAAAAGTCTCATCGTAATCACGACCATGCTCCTGCTGAAAGCCACGCGTCACAAGACGAGCTTTGTAGCGCTCAAGAGATCCATCGGAGCGAGTCTTAACCTTGTAGACCCACTTACAAGTGATTGGACGAACACCGGGAGGAGAAACAAGGTCCCATGTATTGGTGCACTCAAGAGCAGCAAGCTCCTCCGCCATCGCAAACTGCCATTCAGGATGTAGAGCAGCTTGACGATAAGAAGTCAGCTTAAGAACAGTAGTACCAACGCTTGGAAAACCAAGATGGTTAACATGCGGAAGTGGACGAGGACGTAAGCCATAAGTAGGCTGAGAGGAGGAAGATGGCCCATCGGTAGACACATCCACAGGACACGAACGAGAGTATAATACTAAGGAAAAGATGGAAGAATACGAAGAGGAATCGCCGGGGTAGACTCAGAGGATGGAGAGGAGGAAGTTACCGGGGATGAAGGTGGAGAGTCCGGTGACATGCCAGGTGAGGAAACCATAGGAGATGGTGGCGTCGGATCTGCAGTAGTCGAAGAGGCAGGAGCAATGGGACGAATAGACAATGGCTCAACGGGAGTGGTAGGTGTGTCGGGAAAAGTGAGGAAAAAGATATCCTCCATTAAAAAGGTCGAGGAAGATGGACGCGGGTAGAAGGGACGAGACTCGTCAAAAGTCACATCCCGAGAAATATGAATCCGACGACCGATGGGATCCCAACAACGATAGCCCTTATGTTCATCACTATATCCTAAGAAAACACACTCAACAGACTGAGCGGCCAGTTTGGGGCGTTCACGAGGAGCAAGGAGAACATAACAAACACAAGCAAACAAACAAAGCATCGAATAATCAGGAGAACGATCAAAGAGATGCTTGAAAGGAACACCATCCTATAAAGCAACGGATGGCTGAAGGTTGATGAGATTGGTGGAGGTGGAGACAGCCTCAGCCCAAAATGAAGCGGAAGAGAGGCGGTAATCAACAACGCATGAGCCATCTCAAGAAGGTGACGATGCTTTCTCTCAGCCACACCATTCTGAGCATGAGCACCAGGACAAGAGAACTGAGGAAGAGACCCCTGCTCAGCAAGAACACCACACAACATCTTGGAAATATACTCACCAGCAGAGTCAGCACGAAACACACGAATAAGCGAAGAGAACTGAGTGTGAACCATGGCAACAAAATGCTTATATATGGAAAGAACTTCACTGCGCGAAGTCATAAATAAAGCAAGTGTAACAAGAGAAATCATCTATGAAAATAAGATGGCCTCCTTTCGAAGCAAAGGGAGCCGGACCCCATACATCGGAATGGACTAAATCAAAAGGACGCTAGGACACTGACTCACTAGTAGGATAAGGTAACTGGATCTGTTTGCCAAGCCAACAACACTGACACTCTAAAGACACGCCTCCTGAGACAGACACCAGAAGACCTCGACGAACTAAAGACGACAAAGGAGAACCACAAAGATGACCAAGCCAATGATGCCATTGCTGGACGGAGCCAGTAGCTGAAGCGACAGAAGCGGATGGACTGGCGATAGTGGTGGCAGCGGAAGGAACATGAAGCCAGTCAAGCTCCCAAAGATCCTAAGAGTCACAGCGGCGAGGGCAAGCCCCAACCAAAGTGTGCATGCAACGATCCTGAACAGAACAAGGGTCAACGTCAAGGATGACGCGACAACCAGAATCAGTAAGTTGACCAGCAGAAAATAGATTCATGGTGAGTCGAGGAACATGAGCAACATCAGGAACGGAATAAGAAGGCGTGGTAAGATTGCCTCGACTAGCAATAGAGAGAGGAGTACCATCAGCGGTGAGGACATGAACAGGAAAATCAAGCGATCTAAGAGAGGACAAATTGAAAGAATGAGAAGACATTGAAAAGAAGCTCCAGAGTCCAGAACCCACGAGGATGTACCTGATTGTGTAGATGGTGGTTGCTCAGTGCGGGAAGCATCAGCCACAGAACCTACAGTACCCGTCAAAGAAGAACCTGAAGCGGCAAGCAAACGCTTAAGTCTCAGAATATCCTGCTCAGTCAAGGCGGTGGCTTAAGATATCGAAGTCGAAGTAGAAGTCCTGGAAGATGATGCCCACGCCTTACACAGGTGTTTCTTCTTACACGGGCTTTCTCCTAGTAATAAAAATTATACAGGTGTACAACTCAGCTGTAAAGTACAATTTCTCAAGTAATATAATTGTTTCCTTCGAGTGATGTTGAGTCACGGGCTCACACTGTCCATGGTTGTGTCGTGTGTGTGTGGCGGCTCAGAAGAACAGAGGAAGAGGGGCTCCTCTTCTAGGTCAGGCCATCCACATGGGCTTGGGCCCTAAGTGACAAGCTTGATGGGCTTGGGCCCATACCGGTCCAACACTCCCCCTCAATATGGGTGGTAGATATTTATCATTCCCATCTTGTCACATGCCAAAGTTATAGTCCTTTGTTCCCGGTCTCTTTGTCAAGCAATCTGCAAACTGCTGACTAGAGCTGACATGAGTAAGGCCGATGATCCCAGCATCAAGTTTCTCCTTAATGAAGAAGCGATCAATTTCCACATGCTTTGTCCTATCATGTTGAATTCGGTTATTAGCAATGGCTATAACTGACTGATTGGCACACCACACCTTCAAGGGTCCCTTCCTCGGAAGTTTTAACTCGCTCAGTAGGTACTTCACCCAGAGCATCTCACACAAACCTTGAGATAATGCTCTATACTTGGCTTCTAATGTTGATCTAGACACAATAGTCTGTATCTTGCTTCTCCATGACACCAAATTTCCTTTCACAAACACACAGTAGCCAGAAATTGATCTTCTATCATCTTGACAACTGGCCCAATTAGAGTTACTATAGCCATCCACCTCAAGATGTCCATTCTTCGCAAACCACAACCCTTTACCTGGAGTCCCCTTCAAGTATCTCAGAATTCTGTGCACAATATCAAGATGCCCACTCCTTGGTTCATGCATGTATCTTCTCACCACACCCACGGCCTACGTATGTCAATCCTGGTATGGCACAAGTACAATAACCTCCCAACCAGTTTCTGATAATCTTCCTTATTCACCAGCTCTCCTGTTTGTGTTGTCACTTGATGATTTTGTTCAACCGGAGTAGGGGCACCACGACATCCCATCCTACCCATGTCACTCAAGAGATCCAAGGTGTATTTCCATTGGCACAAAGATATTCCCTTCTCTGTCCGAGCCACTTCAATGCCAAGGAAGTATTTTAGGTTGCCCCAATCCTTTACCTTAAACTCTTGGCTCAGACAACCCTTAACTCTCTCTGTTTTCTCCTTATCATCTCCAGTGATGATAATGTCATCCACATACACAGCAAGAATGGTGATCTTCCGATCGGAGTGCCTGTAGAACATCGTGTGGTCACCGTTACACTGACCATACCCCATACCATGGACAGCACGTCTGAATCTATCAAACCATGCCCTAAGTGATTGCTTCAGTCCATACAAGGATTTCTTTAGCTTGCATACCTTCCCCGTGGTCTCTAACGTACCAAAACCTGGTGGTATCCCCATGTACACTTCTTCCTTCAACTCACCATGTAAGAAGGAATTCTTGACATCTAATTGATGCAACTTCCACCCAAAGTTTGCAGCACAGGAGACCAATATCCTTACTTTGTTCATCTTTGCCACTGGAGCAAACTTCTCATCATAGTCAACTCCATAAGTTTGACTATATCCTCGCGACCAATCTGGCCTTATATCGTTCCACCTTCCCCTCAGGATTCTGCTTCACGGTGTATACCCACTTGCAGTTGACTGCTTTCTTTTCTGCTGGTAATGTGGTTAGCACCCACATCTTGTTTTTCTTTAGTGCTTCCAACTCCTCTATCATTGCTTCACGCCACTTCGGATCTTGCTTTGCAGCCTTCCAATCCTTTAGGACTGACACGGTTTGCAGAGAGGCAACAAATGCTCTATAGGAAGGAGACAAAGCCTCATAAGACACAAAATTGCCAATGTCATGATCATCAAAACCATCCTGTGGTAGAGCCTTCCTTGCCCCTTCACCCTTCCTTGTCGCTTCACGTGTCGCCTTTCTCAACGCAATAGGCAGTTCCACTATGTCAGATGAGCTTGCATGACTGCCTTGCTGCTCCCCCTACACATGTGGCTGCCGCCGAGAATATACCAGACGTGTGTCAAATGAGCTATGCACTTGTGCCTACCATTGTGAGTACACAAGGGGTATCTTCTGCCACCGATCCTGAACAGGAACCTGGAGAGTACCAATCATCATTGTTGGCTGGACCTGAACCTGCGCATCAAAATCAGTGAGACTACCAGCCGGAATTGTACGCACTATTGGCTGGACACGAGCCTGCACATCACCATCAGTGTTAGTACCCTTAGGATAACCATGAGTGGCCTGCTCCCCCTCTTGACCATCTTCCACAAGGTGTAGGTGGTCAAGCTCTGCAAACAACAGACTCAGGTCTGTTGGCTCACCATAGAATGGCTCAGATTCCCTGAAAGTGACATCCATACTTACAAATTTGCGTTTCTTAGAGGGACACCAACATTTGTACCCCTGCTAACTAGAAGCATAGCCCAGAAAACACACTTCACTGCCCATGGATCTAGCTTCCCGACAGAAGGTCGGTGATCACGAACAAAGCAGGTACTGCAATACAAATTTGGGGGAACAACAAACTTATTTTCTCCAAACAGCAACTCACACGGAGATTTCATGCCAAGTATCCTTGAAGGTGTCCCCTTGATCAGGTATGTGGTTGTCATAACTGCTTCACTCCACAAGAACTAGGGCACATTCATGGTAAACATCAATGATCGAGGAACCTCAAGGATATGCCGGTTCTTCTTTTCTGCCACTCCATTCTAAGGCGGGGGTGTCCGGACAGGAAGTTTGATGAAGAATCCCTTCATCGGACAAGAAGGCCCCAAAGGTATTGTTCACATACTTAGTCCTGATCACCCGCACCTGCACCTTAAACTGATTCTTCACCAAGGCATGGAAATCCTGAAAACAGCTAAACACTACGCATCAAATAAATCCAAGTCATACGAGTATAGCATTCGATAAAGGTAACAAAGCACTTCATTCCATGCATTAAGACAATTGGGCTTTTCCATACATCCGAATGAACAAGCATAAAAGGAGAATGCTAAGTCCGTTACTCACATAGGAGGCTCTTGTGTGTTTAGCATATTCGCAAGCATCACATGTCAACTTGTCCTTGCTTATGCCACACATAGCACCTGGAAATATTCTACTCATCTTATCAAAAGATACATGCCCCATCCTATAGTGATGAATCATCGTCAGCTTCTCCTTGTCCTCCATGGTCAAGGCACACACCAAGTCTGGTTGAACCTCCTGGTCCATATACCAAAGCCCCCTACGCCTGCTGAAATTTGAGATGGACTCTAGGCCCATATAGCAATTTCTGAAAAATCTCTAAGGGCCCATGTGGGTTTATTGGCACTAGGTGGAGTGGGAAGTTTAGTCTCACCCCGGAAGTGGAAGAGGAGTTGGACCTCCTTATAAGGGTTTCTCTTCTACATGATATTAGAGCTCGAGAAGAGATGAGGCCCTCGCGCACTCCTCCGCCGCCCGCCTCGCCACGCCACGCCTCGTCACGACGCGTCGCGGGTTGCAGGATTGAGCCGAGCCGAGCTCACACCTACGCGCTTATTTTTGCCAATCACTAACGGAGAGTTCTCTGACAGCTGGGCCATGATCTGAGACGTCGGATCATGGGCTGTCACTGACTCGGACGTGGGTCGAGCCCACGTCTCTCCACGCGGCTGTGCCTATATAAGTGCGCGGTGTCTCCTAACCCTAGCGCCACGAACAGATCACATCTGCTCCACGCGCACGCCCACCGTCGTTCCCTTGTTGCTTCTGCCGCTGGTGACTCCATCCCGTCCGCCGCGTACACGGTCGACGGGAGAGCAGGTCTCCGAAACCACGCCCTTCTGGTTCCTGTATGGGGTGAGGGGCGAATAGGTTTTTGGGCAGAGATTACGCGACTGCTCGCTTCCGATCGTCTACTTCCTCTACGTCCGCGTCGTCTTCATCATCACCATGTCCACCGACGCCGAACGTGCCGCCGCCGAGAAAGCTGAAGCCGACAAGAAGGCCGCCGAGGACGCCGCTGCTGCAACCAAAGCCGCGGCCTCTGCATGGCCTACTGGAGGGTATGACTCGTTTATCCCGCTCCTACTGTTTTCTCTTTTAGCCATGCTAGCGTTATACGTAGATCTTTCTACAATTAGCGTAGTATGTGCTTGCTTGACTGAATATCAGTATGCGTTTATTTGTGTCAATGACATGCTAGTGATTTACTCGTGGATTAATTTAATCGAGAAATTGCCTATTTACTCAACAATCCAAAAACCTATTATGTGTAGGAATTTTTCGGCAAGTGGCTTTGCCGCTGCACTGAAACCGGATAAGTTTACCGGTACATATTTTAAGCGTTGGCAGACTAAGACCACTTTATGGCTCACGGCTATGAACGTGTTCTGGGTCACTGGTGTTTTCACGAGAACGATTGCTCCTGAACAGGAGAAGGCATTCAAGGAGGCCAGCGTTGTGTTTCTCGGAGCAGTTCTTAGCGTGATCGGAGATAAAGTGGTCGACGCATATTTACATGTGCATGTCGCCAAGGACTTGTGGGAGGCGCTCGAATCTAAGTTCGAGGTCGCCGATGCCGGGAGCGAGATGTATATTATAGAGCAGTTCCACGATTACAAGATGGTTGAAAATCGTCCTGTATTGGAGCAGGCTCATGAGATAATATGCATTGTTAAGGAGCTTGAGCTTCTTAAGTGCGAGTTACCGGGAAAATTTGTCGCGGGCTGCATAATCACTAAGCTCCATAATTCCTGGAGGAACTTTGCCACCACTATGAAACATCAGAGGCATGAATTCTCTGTGGAGGATGTCATTGGCCATTCGAGTGTTGAGCAGAATTCAAGGGCAAAGGACTCACACGGAAAAGGGGTCGAAGGAACTTCTGTTGCCAACATGGTTAACCAGAGGAACCATAACTCCCACAAGCCCAAGGGAAAGAACGGTGTCCAACACAATACCGACTTTAAGAAGAAGGGTAAGAAGACCTTCAAGAAGAACAAGAAGGATGAGGGTTGCTTTACTTGTGGTTCGGTTGAACACTGGGCCAACAAGTGCCCTAACAAGTATAAGAAGCCAGGACGGGACTCCAAGTCTGTCAACATGATTGTGGGAAACAATGAGAATGGTGCACCTGGGTACGGTAATTTATTTACTGTTTTTTCAGTGTTTCAGTCCACCGATTGGTGGGTGGACACAGGTGCAGGTGTTCATGTGTGTGCTAACATTTCATTGTTTTCTTCTTACCAGGTCACAGGCCACGGGTCCGTATTGATGGGGAATGGCGCAAGTGCTTCTGTTCATGGTGTTGGCACGGTCGATCTAAAGTTTACTTCGGAAAGGATCGTGTAGCTGAAGAACGTGCACCATGTCCCCGCCATCAAGAAGAACCTCGTTAGTGGCTCCCTTCTATGTAGAGAAGGGTTTAAGTTGGTTTTCGAGTCTAATAAATTAGTTGTTACGAATTATGGACTCTTTGTTGGAAAGGGTTATGAGAGCGTAGGGATGTTCCGCCTTTCCCTTGCAGATTTTTGTAATAAAGCCGTGAACCATATTCATTCGAATGTTAATGAATCTGAAGTTTGGCATTCACATCTTTGTCACATTAGTTTCGGTGTTATGACGCGGCTAGCCAAGTTGGACTGAATCCCGAGTTTCACCTTAGCCAAAGGTTCTAAGTGCCTTTCATGTGTGCAAGCTAAGCAACCTCGCAAGCCTCACAAGGCCGCGGAGGAGAGACACTTGGCACCATTAGAACTCATACATTCTGATCTTTGTGAGATGAATGGTGTGTTGACTAAAGGTGGAAAGAAATACTTCATGACATTGATAGATGATTCCACTAGATATTGCTATGTGTATCTGTTAAACATTAAAGATGAGGCTCTACACTACTTTAAAATCTATAAGGCAGAAGTTGAGAATCAACTTGAAAAGAAAATTAAACGAGTCCGATCAGATCGTGGTGGAGAGTACTTCTCGAGTGAGTTTGATTCTTTTTGTGCGGAACACGGCATTATTCATGAGAGGACGCCTCCCTATTCACCCCAGTCAAACGGGGTTGCCGAGCGGAAAAATCGTACTCTAACTGATTTGGTTAACGCCATGTTAGATACATCGGGTTTATCCAAGGCATGGTGGGGGGAGGCTATATTGACGGCATGGAATGTCCTGAATAAAGTTCTGACAAAGGATAATGAGATCACTCCCTATGAGAAATGGGCGAAGAGGAAAACACTTTTGTACTTGCGTACTTGGGGCTGTTTGGCGAAAGTCAATGTGCCGATCCCCAAAAAGCGTAAGCTTGGACCCAAGATTGTGGACTGCGTTAATTTGGGCTACTCTAAGAACAGCGTTGGTTATAGATTTCTAGTAGTGAAATCTGAGGTACCTGACCAGAAGGTCGGTACAATTATGGAGTCTAAGGATGCTACATTCTTTGAGGATATTTTTCCTATGAGAGATATGCAAAGCACTTCTAGACAGGAATCTGAGGAGACTCCTAAGCCTGCCATTCCTATGGATTATTATGAACAAACACATGATGAAAATCCTGAGGAGGATGACGAGGAAACCCTTGGTAGGGGCAAGAGACAAAGGACTGCAAAGACCTTTGGTGATGATTTCTTCGTGTACCTCGTGGATGATACTCCCACTTCTATTTCAGAAGCGTATGCCTCTCCAGAAGCTGACTACTGAAAGGATGCGGTCCGTAGCAAGATGGATTCCATCATGGCTAACGGGACATGGGAGATCACTGAGCGTCCCTATGGTTGCAAACCATTAAGATGTAAGTGGGTGTTCAAAAAGAAGCTTAGGCCCGATGGTACAATTGAAAAGTACAAGGCTAGGCTTGTGGCCAAGGGCTATGACCAGAAAGAAGAGGAAGATTTTTTCGACACTTATTCACCTATGGCTAGGCTGACCACCATTCGAGTATTACTCTCGTTGGCAGCCTCGCATGGTCTTCTCGTCCACCAGAGGGATGTTAAGACGGCTTTTCTGAATGGAGAGCTAAACGAGGAAATCTACATGCAACAGCCAAATGGCTTTGTGATAGATGGTCAGGAAAGAAAGGTGTGTAGGTTGCTGAAATCTTTATATGGCCTGAAGCAAGCACCTAAGCAATGGCATGATAAGTTTAATACAACTCTGACATCTATTGGTTTCATTGTTAATGAGGCTGACAAATGTGTATACTATCGCCATGGTGGGGGCGAAGGAGTTATACTGTGCTTGTATGTTGATGACATACTGATATTCGGAACCAACCTTAAAGTCATTGAGGAGGTCAAGTCGTTTCTGTCTCAGAACTTTGAGATGAAAGACCTTGGTGTGGCTGATCTTATCTTGAACATCAAGCTACTGAGAGATAATGAGGGTGGGATTACACTTCTGCAATCCCTCTATGTTGAGAAGGTGTTAAGTTGTTTTGGATATTCGGATTGCACACCATCTCAAACACCATATAATCCTAGCGTGTTGATTCGAAAGTCCAAAGGCACGGCTATAGATCAGTTGAGATGCTCTCAAATCATTGGTTCACTGATGTACCTAGCGAGCGCAACGAGGCCCGACATCGCGTTTCCTGTGAGCAAACTGAGCCAGTTTGTTTTCAAACCGGGTGATGTACATTGGCATGCTGTTGAACGAGTTATGCGCTATCTGAAAGGTACTATGAACTATGGACTTCACTATACCGGAGACCCGTCGGTACTTGAATGGTATAGTGATGCAAATTGGATCTCTGATGTTGATGAGATGAAGGCCACAACTGGGTATATGTTTACTCTTGGAAGTGGCGCTGTTTCCTGGAAGTCTTGCAAGCAAACGATCTTAACGAGATCGACAATGGAAGCAGAATTAACGGCATTAGACACATCTGGTGTTGAAGTGAGATGGCTTCGAGATCTTTTGATGGACTTGCCATTGGTTGATAAACCGGTTCCGGCTATCCTTATGAACTGTGACAATCAGACTATCATCACCAAGGTGAAGAGTTCAAAGGACAACATGAAGTCCACCAAACACATAAGAATGAGATTAAAAGCTATCAGAAAATTAAGAAACTCCGGAGTGATAGCGTTGGACTATGTCCATACGGCTAAGAATCTGGCAGATCCCTTTACGAAAGGGCTATCACGTGTTGTGATAGATAATGCATCGAGGGAGATGGGTATGAGACCCACATGAGTTGCCATGGTGGTAACCCAACCTATGTGATCGGAGATCCCGTGAAGTAGGACCTGGGAAAACAAGCCAGTGGTGAACTAAGGAGAGTAACTATACTAACCCACTCCATTGGAGATGCAATACTCTCAAGACTGTATGGTAGGATGACTATTGTCTTAATGAGTTCCAAAGCTTATGTAAGCAAGATGCTTTCCTACAGAGCGATCTTTGGAGGAACACACCTATGTGAGCCCGACTGTTGGTCACGGTCTATGAGATTGGGGTAATCTCTAGTAAGCGCATGAATAGGCCAGGAGTGTGACTTATATGCTCCACCCGAGGGGTCAGCCTTCGGCAACCCAGTACTAGTAAGACATGTGGTGAAGCTTCTTTACGCCAAACTGACAATTCAAGGCATAGTCCATTGTTCAGTTGTGAAGGAGTGTAGCTACTTGCTCTAGGTGAAGCTCAACCTTAACAGGTCTTCACTAAAACACTGGTATATAGAAACAGCAATTAGAACAGAGGACACAATGGGCCCTCGAGATCTGGTGGGGGATTGCTGAAATTTGAGATGGGCTCTAGGCCCATATAGCAATTTCTGAAAAATCTCTAAGGGCCCATGTGGGTTTATTGGCACTAGGTGGAGTGGGAAGTTTAGTCCCACCCCGGAAGTGGAAAAGGAGTTGGACCTCCTTATAAGGGTTTCTCTTCTACATGCTATTGGAGCTTGAGAAGAGATGAGGCCCTCGCACACTCCTCCTCCGCCTCCCGCCTCGCCACGCCATGCCTCGTCACGACGCGCCGCGGGTTGCGGGATTGAGCCGAGCCGAGCTCACACCTACGCGCTTATTTTTGCCAATCACTAACAGAGAGTTCTCTGACAGCTGGGCCACGATCTGACACGTCAGATCATGGGCTGTCACGGACTCGGACATGGGTCGAGCCCACGTCTCTCCACGCGGCTGCGCCTATATAAGTGCGCGGTGTCTCCTAACCCTAGCCGCCACGAACAGATCACATCTGCTCCACGCGCACGCCCACCGTCGTTCCTTTGCTGCTGCCACTGGTGACTCCATCCCGTCCGCCGCGTACACGGTGGACGGGAGAGCAGGTCTCCGAAACCACGCCCTTCTGGTTCCTGTATGGGGTGAGGGGCGAATAGGTTTTTGGGCAGCGATTACGCGACTGCTCGCTTCCGATCGTCTACTTCCTCTACGTCCGCGTCGTCTTCATCATCACCATGTCCACCGACGCCGAACGTGCCGCCGCCGAGAAAGCTGAAGCTGACTAGAAGGCCGCCGAGGACGCCGCTGCTGCCACCAAAGTTGCGGCCTCTGCATGGCCTATTGGAGGGTATAACTCGTTTATCCCGCTCCTACTGTTTTCTGTTTTAGCCATGCTAGCGTTATACGTAGATCTTTCTGCAATTAGCGTAGTATGTGCTAGCTTGACTGAATATCAGTATGTGTTTATTTGTGTCAATGCCATGCTAGTGATTTACTCGTGGATTAATTTAATCGAGAAATTGCCTATTTACTCAACAATCCAAAAACCTATTATGTGTAGGAATTTTTCGGCAAGTGGCTTTGCCGCTGCACTGAAACCGGATAAGTTTACGGTACATATTTTAAGCGTTGGCAGACTAAGACCACTTTATGGCTCACGGCTATGAACGTGTTCTGGGTCACCGGTGTTTCCACGGGAACGATTGCTCCTGAACAGGAGAAGGCGTTCAAGGAGGCCACCGTTGTGTTTCTTGGAGCAGTTCTTAGCGTGATCGGAGATAAACTGGTCGACGCATATTTACATGTGCAT
The DNA here is from genome assembly GCF_003073215.2 of Triticum urartu. NCBI lineage: Eukaryota > Viridiplantae > Streptophyta > Magnoliopsida > Poales > Poaceae > Triticum > Triticum urartu. The sequence goes on from NC_053027.1 coordinate 153,752,703, forward strand.
GTCGCCAAGGACTTGTGGGAGGCGCTCGAATCTAAGTTCAGGGCCGCCGATGCCAGGAGCGAGATGTATATTATAGAGCAGTTCCACGATTATAAGATGGTTGAAAACCGTCTTGTATTGGAGCAGGCTCATGAGATAATATGCATTGTTAAGGAGCTTGAGCTTAAGTGCGAGTTACCGGGAAAATTTGTCACGGGGCTGCATAATCGCTAAGCTCCCTAATTCCTGGAGGAACTTTCCCACCACTCTGAAACATCAGAGGCGTGAATTCTTTGATAGCCTTGGCTCGGGCTCTTGTCATTGGTCCAAGTGATGTCGTTGGAGGTGTAGGTGCATCCGTGGGGATGATCGTGGGATGCTCCGCATCACTCTGCCTCCTCCAAACTTCATGCGTGATATGAAAGCATGAAGCTCCTCCAACTCAGCCCTCAACGGTCTGAGCATCCTTCTCACGTGTCACCCCCTCGGTTGTTTTCTCGTCAGCCTGATTTCCTCCACCTTCCTCTTGAGGCTCTCCAATTCCTTCACCATTTCAGTCTTCTCAGTTTCTGCCACAGACATGTTGTATTTCTCCTCTACTTCTGCAACCACCTCCAGTCGCTGCCTCTTTCTCCCTCTCATTTCTGCCTCTGCAACCACCTCCAGTCGCTGCCTCTTTCTCCCTCTCATTTCAGTCACGGTCCCCTTTTCTCCCTCTGGCTAGCAGCAGCTCCACGCAGCACACAACAGAATCAGATCAATAGCAAGCACCAGCCACACTCCTCCAGCAGAACAGCATCCTCCACTTCCCTTTCAATCAGCAGCACAACACTGCACCACTTCTCCTTCCTTAGCAGCAGGACAGCAGACCAACAACAAATTCAGCTTCAGGCAGCTACAGTCCTCTCTTCTCTCCCCTGCCACGACACCACAGCAACGCAGCAGCGGCTCTCTCCTTCTCTTACCACCAACAGCAAGCAGTAGCAATTCAGCGCAGTCCCAGCTGCCTCCTCTTCCCTTTCCAATCAGCAGCAGCACCAAATCAGCGCAGCACAGCAAGCAGCAACGAGCAGCCTCCACAGGCTTCCTTCTAGCACGACCTTCCTCTCCTCTACAAACAGCAGCAGTTCGTCCCCTCTCCTTCCTTCACCAATCTGCAGCAATCAGCAACCGCAGCCAGCCGCACTCAAGTGGGAGCAGCAGCAGTAGGACCCTTCTTCTCTCCTTTGGCGCGCGCAACAGCTCCTTTTTTTCATTGCTCTCCTACCAAGCTCGCTGCCTCCAGCTCGCAGGAACCAGCCAGCCACCGTCGCCCGCGCAGCTCCTCTTGCAGCACCCTGCCAGCCGCCATGACGCTCAGCTGCACGCGCGCGGGCGCACACACAGCCACACCCGCCCAGATGCGCCGCCGCCTCCTTGCCGGACTCCGCCGCCAGCCGGCGACTAGGCCACCGTCGCTGTCGTCCCCAGCACCTCGCCTACGTTTGATACCATGTTGAGTCGCGGGCTCACCCTGTCCGTGGCTGTGTCGTGTGTGTGTGTGTGCTCTAACGCCAAACATCCACCTTATTTGAGTAGCCCACGCTACAAACGTCCCACTGCTAGGTGCCAGCCAATTACCCAGCGTCCTCGAGCCTAGCGGCTAGTGCGCCTCAAGTCTCAATTTCCAATCAGCTCAAAATTTATTTACCAAAAAAGGCTTTCGCCCCGCTTTATATTATAAAGCAACCGCCCAAGCCAAACATCCAACAAGGTTCAAACACACACACACAAAGGTCTAGTACAGACAGTATACAAAGGGTTACTGTTGAGGGCACAGCTTAAAATTTATTCGTCTAAACAACATGAGTTATTCTGAATTTTTCAATTGTCCTTCGTATCTTGCTGGCATCCCGTGGTTCTTTTGTTTCTGGAAAACTATTTGCATAATCCTGCAATGATGACAGTTTTTCGGATTATTTGCTGTGTGAAAAAAGAAGAAATAAAGGAAAGTGTGCAAAACTAAAAGGTAATTTAAAAGAGTTATATTTGTTCATTTTATTATTTTAAAACGATAATTTGATGCCACATTGTTAAAGTTGTAGATTATTCAAGGTCAGATGATGTATTTTGCTAACTCCAACTATCCTTTAGTGGCATCATCATTAGCTTATTCATTTCAGTACGATGCCTCTTGACTTCTAGTATATGCTAAGAGCAAAGAAAAGAGGGCGCTCTTCTAAGAAACTAAATGTCCCTAAACATAAAGTTGGTTCATCATGAGAGGCATGTTCTGAAATAGCAGAGGTCTTGGTGACTTGGCTAAACACAAACACATTGCCGATTGTGTAAAGGATCATTCGTTGGACATTGTGGCTATCACTGAGTCGGGTAAACGTGATTTTCCAACACGTGATTTGGACCACTTTTCATGTGGTTTTGATTATGAATGGCACGTCTTGCCGCCGACCGGGAGGTCCGGGGGAATATTGCTAGGTATTAACTCTACATACTTACAACTATTGTCCACGACAAAGGGGGAGTATCATATTAAATTCCACCTTCAAAATAAGTCCGACAACTTCATCTGGAGTCTGGTGGCTGTATATGGTGCCGCTCAAGAGGAGTTTAAGTATGCTTTTCTAAAAGAGCTGGTTAATACCTATCGAAACAATCCTCATCCCATGTTAATCGGGGGGGGGGGGATTTTAATATCCTTCGATATCAGCAGGTAAAAAACAACGATCGGTTTGACACTAGGTGGCCTTTCCTCTTTAATGCTGTTATTGACAGTCTCGATCTGAGGGAGATCACGATGTTTGGTCGTCAGTATACCTGGGCCAACAACCGTTCGGTGCCGACCTTTGAAAAACTAGACCGGGTGCTAGTTACCACTGACTGGGAATACAAATATCCCCTAGCATCGGTTCGGGCACTAGAAAGAATTGAGGCCTTATCGCATCACGCTCCGTTGCTAACCGATTTTGGACAACCAATCCCGAGTTCTAATCGTCACCAGTTTAAATTTGAACTGGGATGGCTCACTAGAGAGGGATTTCAGGTGCTAGTTAAGAAAGTGTGGGCACGCCAGCCCCGCGGTAACACACCCATCCAAAGATGGAATAATCGAATCCGCGCCTTGCGTCGATTCCTTCGAGGATGGGCCAAGCATACTACTGGCATTTACAAAAAAGAAAAGCTGCGTTTGTCTACCCTAATTGATTCCCTTGACAAAATAGCGAAGGTGAGGCCTCTGTCTGCTGTTGAGATCGAGCAAAAAAGCAATCTTAACGAGCAGATTGCCCGCCTACTACGTGAGGAGGAGATTAAATGGTACCAACGTAGCAAGGCGGATTCGTTAGTGCAAGGTGATGATAATACGAAATACTTTCAGATGCTAGCCAATGGTAGACATAGAAAGAAGCGTATATTCTCACTTGACCAGGAGGAAGGCCGAATAGAGGGGGACGTACCACTTAGAAATTTTATCACTAAGTTTTACAAAAGACCTTTTTGGGCCTTCATCTGAGACTAATTTTCAGCTAGACGAATCCGTTACTCATGACATTACTCAAGTTACGGAAGCGGAAAACGAATTCCTACCCTCTCCGTTTTCCGAGGAGGAAATTCGAACCGTTGTGTTTCAGATGGAACACAACAAGGCACCGGGACCGGATGGTTTTCCCGCAGAGTTCTATCAATGTTTTTAGGACATCATTAAGGCAGACTTGGTTCAGTTGTTTAACCAACTGCATTCCGAGGACCTTGATATTTCTTGTTTAAACTTTGGGGAAATTATCCTACTGCCTAAGATTAAGGAGGCTAGTCGTATTCAACAATATCGACCGATTTGCCTTCTCAATGTAAGTTTTAAATTTTTTTACGAAGGTAGCGACTAATCGGTTGAACAGTGTAGCTGACCATGTCGTAAAACCCACTCAAACAACATTTATGCAAGGTCGCAACATTTTAGATGGAGTGGTCGTCCTGCACGAAACTGTACATGAACTGCACCGGAAAAAAATGAATGGTGTCATTCTTAAAATTGATTTTGAGAAAGCCTACGACAAAGTTAAGTGGCCCTTCCTGTTGCAAACATTGCGTATGAAGGGGTTTTCACAAAAATGGTGCCGCTGGGTAGAGAGCTTTGTCTCTGGCGGTAGTGTGGCCATAAAAGTTAATGAAGATGTTGGCAACTATTTTCAAACAAGGAAGGGGCTTCGTCAAGGCGACCCCGCATCTCCTATTCTGTTTAACATTGTGGCCAACATGCTAGCTACCCTAGTGGAGCGGGCCAAGCTGGATGGTCAAATTAGCGGGGTCATTCCACACTTGGTAGAAGATGGTCTATCCATTCTACAATATGCGGATGACACGATTCTATTTATGGCTCATGATCTAGATAAAGCAAGAAATCTCAAGCTGCTCTTATGTGCCTTTGAGGAACTTTCTGGTCTCAAAATTAATTTTCATAAGAGTGAACTTTTTTTGCTTTGGAGATGCTGCAGAATCTCCGAGTATGCTGAGATTTTTGGATGCCGGCTCGGGCAGTTTCCGATTAGGTATCTGGGTATCCCCATACACTATCGGCGTTCAACTATCGCTGAGTGGAAGCATGTGGAAGAGAGACTTGAGAAACGTTTAGCCAGTTGGAAGGCCAAACTCTTGTCTTATGGGGGGCGGTTGATCTTGATCAATTCCGTCCTAAGCAACATGGTTTTATACATGTTGTCATTCCTCCACCTGCCGAAAGGGGTTCTACAGCGTCTAGATTACTTTAGATCCAGATTTTTTGGCAGTGTGATAACGAAACCAAGAAATATAGACTGGCTAGGTGGAGCGTATTATGCAGACCTAAAAGCCAAGGGGGGCTGGGAATCCAAGACCTTGAGATTAAAAATATCACACTTCTCAGCAAGTGGGTCTAATTCATTGGAAACCTGTATGGAGTATGGCAAGAAATCATTCGCAACAAGTATGTGGGATCCAATGCCATCTCTCAAATTCATTGGAAACCTGGGGATTCACATTTTTGGAGTGGTGTCACGAAGTCCAAGGAATTCTTCTTCCAATTTGGGACCTTCTTGGTTAGGGACGGTGGTCAGGTTCGTTTCTGGGAAGATACCTGGCTAGGGAACACTCCATTAATGGTGCAATATCCGAGCTTGTACCGGATCGTCAGACATAAATTTGTCACGATCAAACAAGTCTTAGGACAGGAAAACCCCGATATTTCTTTCCGTAGGGATCTTTTGGGCACTCGTCTGACAACATGGAATGAATTACTCACTCGCCTGGAGGACATTCAACTGTCAGATGAGCCGGACACTTTTCGATGGAACTTGCATCAGAATGGCAAATTTTCGGTCAAATCCATGTATGATGCAATGGTTCATTATGATGTTCCAGTAGATAACAGGAAATTGTGGAAGCTAAAAATTCCCCTAAGAGTGAAGATTTTCCTCTGGTTTCTTAACAAAGGAGTCATCCTAACTAGAGATAATCTGGCACGACGAAACTGGCATGGTTCCAAGACATGTGTCTTTTGCCAACATGACAAGTCTATCAAACACCTATTTTTTGAGTGCAAGTTCGCTCGGGCAGTTTGGGCTATGGTCCAAGTAGCTTCGAATTTATACCCACCACGTAGTGTACGGAATATGTTCGGCAACTGGTTGCGGGGTATAAATAAACAATTTTTTGCACATATTCTTGTGGGAGCGGCGGCCTTATGCTGGGCAATGTGGCTTACCAGAAATGATGTGGTTTTTAACAATAAATGTGTCTCATCTCCTATGCAGGTTATTCATGTTTGTACATGATGGCTCCGTACTTGGTCTATCCTGCAGAAGCCGGAAGACAGGGATATTTTTATGATGGCGTCTACACGGCTGGAGCGTACGGCCAGGGAGGTTTTCTACCCCCATGGAAGGCGGTGTGATTTACGGATAGGATCTACCGCTCCTTAGGCTGGACACGATTTATTGCTTGGCATTGTATCAAATTATTTTATTTTTAGGGTACTCTGAACTTTTTGGTTGTGTGCATCTAGCTATGCAGAGGCCGGGCTTTCTTTCGATATGATTGTATCATCTCGATATATATCTATTCAATGAAAAGTCCTTTATCGAAAAAATCAAACACATTGCGATTGGTAAATTTTTGGTTGAATTTACATATCATTGTCTCAATGTGAGACTTGTGCATAAGGGTTATTTTTCTCTAGCTCTGCCCCTGTTTACGCCTTTTATGTTGAAATATGAGTTGTGCTATGACATGTAATGAACTTAAGTTTAGTTCGTATTATTGAATTGTTGTTGCTGATATGCTTTGTAGTGATATGTCATATGATGTCAAAGTTTAGTTAATTTTTGAATTTTTATTATTGTCCCCTCGCCAGCAGAGTTCCTTATCCCTCCCAACATTCAGCAATCTTCTTCTTCCTATCCCGACGTCAACCATCGGCCCTCCTGCATATCCCCAACCCTAAGTGGCTGGTACTTGATGTCCCCTTATGGCATATAATTAATCTTCATTTTCAGAAAGAATTAAACATATCTGCGTACTGATATTTTCTAATGACATATCTTTGTATCTCTACTGGTGCTGAATAATATTGCCTATATTGAATACAGGTGTACAAAATTATTTTCTGGTGTACTTCTAGGAATTACATTTACAGCACCATAGGTTTGACATGATTTAAGAAGCTAGATTATGAGGATGATATAAGAAAAAATCGGCATTTGATATGTTTCATGTGTGCATCTCTACTCAGTGAATAACTCCTCTCATCCAAACATTGTAGAGAATATATCAGAACAAAGAGCTGATGCTAAACCAGAGGACAGAGACTAACTTCTATTTACTGGGCACAGCTAGAAATACTTGTAACTTCATGTTTTCTGAATTTAGTTCATCAGTTCTTTCGCGAGTAAGCGGAAGTTTATTTGCATAGTATGGCACCATGCGAAAAGCAAATGGCTCTTATCTCACTATCACATGATCATGTGGTGCACAGTAATAAAATAAGAAAAAATAAGTTTCTGAATAAACATGCATGCAGATGTTTGAATTCTGCACATGCATATACATTTTCTTGGATTCATGAAGTAGAGATCATTTTTACATGCTTGGTAAAAAAACAATTATTTAGTGCTCCAAAAAATTTTTACAACACTAAGTCTCTTATTTCAACAGAGCACTTTTTCCCCCAAAACTTACAAAAGCATAGAAGGCACTAAGGAATCTACATGTTTCACTGTTTTTACATTTAGAACTTAGTTTTTTTTGGACTGGGAGCCCGTGCACTGATGCAGCTTTGAGTGCTCAGTTTTCCTAGCATACTTTGCTACTGCTGTCGAATTATAATGACAATAATTGAAGCCATATATTGGAAATTCCCACACAGAACTTCGCAATTTGCAAAAAAGAAAATAAGTACTGTCAGAAATATCGCACTTTGGATGCGTATGGATCCTAAGCAAGATTAGTTATATAGCATTGGTAAGCAAGGGTATGTATTTGGTATAAAACAAAAGGCTAGCTTTGCCAAGCAAACTAGCCTCAATGGTCTAGAGCAACCAGAGCCGAAGCCAAATCAGCTCTCTTCCAGCAACAAGCAATAAAAGTAATGCCTACCCATGTAGCCTAGCTTTTCCAAGCAAACTACCATTTGTTAGTCAGCTCATATTTCTCTGTTAGCTAGTAGCAGGCTGAAAGAACTTAACAAGTAGCCTATCCATTGTAGGCTGTAGCTTGTGCTAACGAGAAATCCTTGCACATCTAGCCAGCACGAGCAGAAGATCCAAACACACAACACACTCTTACTCACCTTCATCTATTGTCAAAGATGAGTATTCATATAAGTTGTTCGTAGAAACACATCACAATTATATATTGCATTAAGATATGTATTCATACCGTCTCATCCTTAAGGAGGTTCCGTAAACAATCAGAGTAAGTGCCAACTTGATGCCGAATTTCCACAAAGTCAGCTCTCCACTATGAAGGGAAGAATATTGTTAAGGAAGTACCTATTAGAGAAGTAACAAAGTTATGAATAGTTCATGAACAATTAGCACCTCCAGAGACAACTTTATGAGATCATGTTCTATATCTGAAAACTCCGTCAGCAGCTCACGCTTAACAAGATTCTTTACAAAGTCATCCTGCATATCGCAACAGAGTTAAAATATAATGTGTAGAAGTATGTAGTGGTACTTGTATTGACGCAAATAATTACCTTAGACTTAGATGATATAAATCCATCCATATGATGATCTAGCCCACCGGAAACCAAAAGCTTATCAAACTCTTTATGCAGGCGTATTTGCTCCATCGCCCAATAATACTGGAAAAGATAGTTCATTACAAAATTTAAGCTCATCAAAGTAAAAAAATAAAGGTACCAATACATAAATAAAGAACTCATAAGTTAAGTTTTCAATTTTCTTAACTCAGATTTGAATTTTCAGTTTCGTGACTGGTTAACCATTGGTAGTCTGTCATACCCAAGATAAGCTTAGATCCAAATTTGCAATTATTTCAAGTTACCACACTACTTAATTGTTTTATGGTTTCCATTACCCAACTTTTCCCCTATTGTCAACCTAGGTCCAGAATTTGAGTAAGTTCTATAACCTCCGTCTGTATTATTCCATATAGGTCACATTAATCTACATGCAATACAAACATACCAGATACACAAATAAGGCGTGAAATGTGATGCCTTCTAAACAAACTTATTCTTGTAACATTGCAGTGAACTTTACGAAATCAAGCGAAAAGAGAAGACCCGGACAAGTAACACATTAGAAATTGTGGAGTCGAAACCTTATGAAGTATACAAAAGAACTTGATTGAAAATGATTGTTAGAATAAATCCGAGACACTCTGTCGATCATCCGAGGACCAAGCAATCACACGAGCACAACACCGAGATTTGTTAACGAGGTTCACCGATATGGCTACATCCCCGGGGTCTGACTACGGGCGCTCCTCCCCGTGACACCGTCACAATACCGCACACCGGCCACCCGGCCACCGGCACACGCCGCCGGCTCCCCCTTGCGTGCCTGTGCTATTATGTTGGCATAGGTTACATCGTGTATCTAGCCCTGCTATATATATGAGAGGCCTAGGATACAAGTGTCCTATTTGGACACGACTCCATATTCTATCTAAACACAATACAACTACAAGTCCAACTGTAACCTACCTTGTACACAATATTCGACACAACTCTAACAAACTCCACCTTGGCGAATATTCTCCACCACCTTGAATTCGTCAATGCGTTAAACTTCCATGTACATTCGACTTGAACTTATCCCATGTGTACCGCTGCTACTCCAAAGACTCCATATGACTCCGCCCGCAACTTGTAGTCCCTCCTTTTCTTGACCACAGTCAACACTCGAGCAAAATTAAGTTCCTTGTTACTCTAGTTTGTGCTCCCAACTTCCAGAGCATCAGTCCAACGCCATCACACATTGATCACTGACCTGCGTGAAAGTGAACAACTCACATATTGGGTGTCACACATAAGAGTTACCTGAACTCAACATCACCGCTCCTTTCTTGACCGCCTGTCTGAAACTTGAAGGAATTTCACCATTGCTTGTAGTCATCCGAGTCAAATTCGCAGTTTTCTCACCACATGTATGACCACCAGAGCCCTGACCCGTCTCCATGTCCCGTGCGTACCGCACACCTCGCCGCTATTACCGCGTCGAGCCTCTCAGCTGTCCCAATCGAGTGTCAAGGGTCGTGAACCCACACCACTCAACCCCCACCGCAGAGTACCACCGATCATCACCTACCGATGACGAGTTTCACGCTTCCATCAGACCACTGGGCTCCAGTCCGAATTACGTGTCACTCGCTTTTCCCCGCTGAATAGGCTTCGACTCTCTGAGCTCTTACGCCGTAGCCCCTCAATCAGCTCCACCTTCAACATGACTTCATGGTGGTTGTACGTGCAACCCCGCACCCCGTCGACTCCAAGCTCTCGTGTGCACCGTCTTGAATCAACCCCGCGCCATAGCCTTGTCGAAGCCACACAAGCCCTCTGGACCTGCGCCACATGTTTCCATGCCCAGAAGTCGGTCACCATCGGCATCACGCTCCTATGTCATCGTCGCCGATCCCACCACCGTCTTCTGTACCAACCGACATGCGTCGATCCCATCACACTGTCTAGTCCGACCCAGCCGATCTCGTTCGACTGTACGACACGCTCAAGGCTCCCATACCGTCTTCCACGAATCCCATCCATCACATGATACTTCCATCTCAGCTGTCATGACTTCCCACAACGCCTTTAAGCATCCCTGTTGTGCCAACAAATCTTTCACCCGTGTTTGCCATAACCCAAGGTTTCCAGTTCCGTGAATTTCTCCACCTCAAACCCGGTACCCGTTAGCGCCATGTTTGTTTGTATGACTGACCCTGCGAAAAATTATCCAAGCTACCAACGCAATGCCCAAGTACACGAACAACCTCCACGTACTAATAGCAATTCCAACCAAAAAACCTTCTGGTCTTCTCACGTGGCATCGCTCCTAAGCCCAACTCTGAATGCTAGCTTTTGCCTTGTCCTGTTCTCCTTGATGGATGTGTATCATGATAGATTTTCTTTCCGCTGATATGATCTGTTTGTCCGTGTCGGCTCTTTTGGTCCAAAACAAATCCCGTATACCTCCTACAGCACGTACCACCATCCGAGTCACAGCGCCTCTCCGCGTATACCCGAGCGGCCTGGCCTAGCCTACGGCCGTGCTCCTGGACATGACAACGCCTATCAGCCCACGGCTCAGCTGAGCCTGACACGACTTGGTCAGCCGTGTGAGCAATCCGCCTGCTGCTGTTTACGCGATATGCCGCCGCTCCACCCTCCGATCTCGCCGAACCGGCTTTAGTACAAGCTGTACGCTGCTGCCATGTGATCCGCTTTCTTGGATCTAACGACGTCTCCAGATCACTTCCGTCCGCTGTGACTCCACGCTGACGATGACCATGACATCGAATCTTCCTCCTCTAGATCAATAATTTACCTCCGAACAACCTAACTCATGATACCACTTGTTAGAATAAATCCGAGACACTCCGTCGATCATCCGAGGACCAAGCAATCACACGAGCACGACACCAAGATTTGTTAACGAGGTTCACCGATATGGCTACATCCTCGGGGCCTGACTACGGGCGCTCCTCCCCGTGACACCGTCACAATACCGCACACCGGCCACCCGGCCACCGGCACACGCCGCCGGCTCCCCCTTGCGTGCCTGTGCTATTATGTTGGCATAGGTTACATCGTGTGTCTAGCCCCGCTATATATATGAGAGGCCTAGGATACAAGTGTCCTACTTGGACATGACTCCATATTCTATCTAAACACAATACAACTACAAGTCCAACTGTAACCTACCTTGTACACAATATTCGACACAACTCTAACAAACTCCACCTTGGCGAATATTCTCCACCACCATGAATTCGTCAATGCGTCAAACTTCCATGTACATTGGACTTGAGCTTATCCCATGAGTACCGCTGCTACTCCAAAGACTCCATATGACTCCGCCCGCAACTTGTAGTCCCTCCTTTTCTTGACCACAGTCAACACTCGAGCAAAATTAAGTTCCTTGTTACTCTAGTTTGTGCTCCCAACTTCCAGAGCATCAGTCCAACGCCATCACACATTGATCACTGACCTGCGTGAAAGTGAACAACTCACATATTGGGTGTCACACATAAGAGTTACCTGAACTCAACATCACCGCTCCTTTCTTGACCGCCTGTCTGAAACTTGAAGAAATTTCACCATTGCTTGTAGTCATCCGAGTCAAATTCGCAGTTGTCTCACCACATGTATGACCACCAGAGCCCTGACCCGTCTCCATGTCCCGTGCGTACCGCACACCTCGCCGCTATTACCGCGTCGAGCCTCCCAGCTGTCCCGGTCGAGTCTCAAGGGTCGTGAACCCACACCACTCAACCCCCACCGTAGAGTACCACCGATCATCACCGACCGATGACGAGTTTCACGCTTCCATCAGACCACTGGGCTCCAGTCCGAATTACGTGTCACTCGCTTTTCCCCGCTGAATAGGCTTTGACTCTCTGAGCTCTTACACCGTAGCCCCTCAATCAGCTCCACCTTCAACATGACTTCATGGTGGTTGTACGTGCCACCCCGCGCCCCGTCGACTCCAAGCTCTCGTGTGCACCGTCTTGAATCAACCCCGCGCCATAGCCTTGTCGAAGCCACACAAGCCCTCTGGACCTGCGCCACATGTTTCCATGCCCAGAAGTCGGTCACCATCGGCATCACGCTCCTATGTCGTCGTCGCCGATCCCACCACCGTCTTCTGTACCAACCGACATGCGTCGATCCCATTAGATTGTCTAGTCCGACCCAGCCGATCTCGTTTGACTGTACGACACGCTCAAGGCTCCCATACCGTCTTCCACGAATTCCCATCCATCACATGATACTTCCATCTCAGCTGTCATGACTTCCCACAACGCCTTTAAGCATCCCTGTTGTGCCAACAAATCTTTCACCCGTGTTTGCCATAACCCAAGGTTTCCAGTTTCGTGAATTTCTCCACCTCAAACCCGGTACCCGTTAGCGCCATGTTTGTTTGTATGACTGACCCTGCGAAAAATTATCCGAGCTACCAACGCAATGCCCAAGTACACGAACAACCTCCACGTACTAATAGCAATTCCAACCAAAAAACCTTCTGGTCTTCTCACGTGGCATCGCTCCTAAGCCCAACTCCGAATGCTAGCTTTTGCCTTGTCCTGTTCTCCTTGATGGATGTGTATCATGATAGATTTTCTTTCCGCTGATTTGATCTGCTTGTCCGTGTCGGCTCTTTTGGTCCAAAACAAATCCCGTATACCTCCTACATCACGTACCACCATCCGAGTCACAGCGCCTCTCCGCGTACCTCCGCGTATACCCGAGCGGCCTGGCCTAGCCTACGGCCGTGCTCCTGGACATGACAACGCCCATCAGCCCACGGCTCAGCTGAGCCCAACACGACCTGGTCAGCCGTGTGAGCAATCCGCCTGCTGCTGTTTATGCGATACGCCGCCGCTCTACCCTCCGATCTCGCCGAACCGGCTTTAGTACAAGCTGTACGCTGCTGCCATGTGATCCGCTTTCTTGGATCTGACGACGTCTCCAGATCACTTCCGTCCGCTGTGACTCCACGCTGACGATGACCATGACATCGAATCTTCCTCCTCTAGATCGATAATTTACCTCCGAACAACCTAGCTCATGATACCACTTGTTAGAATAAATCCGAGACACTCCGTCGATCATCCGAGGACCAAGCAATCACACGAGTACGACACCGAGATTTGTTAACGAGGTTCACCGATATGGCTACATCCCCGGGGCCTGACTACGGGCGCTCCTCCCCGTGACACCGTCACAATACCGCACACCGGCCACCCGGGCGCCGGCACACGCCGCCGGCTCCCCCTTGCGCGCCTGTGCTATTATGGCATATGTTACATCGTGTGTCTAGCCCCGCTATATATGAGAGGCCTAGGATACAAGTGTCCTACTTGGACACGACTCCATATCCTATCTAAACACAATACAACTACAAGTCCAACTGTAACCTACCTTGTACATAATATTCGACACAACTCTAACAATGATCAATTGAGAACTTCAATATGTATATCAGCATAAGGTATCATTTTCATAATTAGATTCAAGAATGATTCCTTAGCATGTATAGACATGCAATAGACAAGTTATCAACTTGACATTTTGTGAAGGTCAGTATCAGAGGAAACAGAAATAAAAGAGGCTGTTAACAATGAAGCCAATAACCTCATGTATCAGTCACGTACCTTGTTATCTTTAAGCTTAGTCTCAAAAAATGCATATGCATAAGGCTGCAAATGCAACTTAAAATCACGTGTAGCTGGTACTACTTGCTGCAAAGACAAAACAAAATGGAAGGGACTCCTAGTCACGCCAAAGTGCTAAGAAGTCAGAAAATTGATGCAAGAACATACCTGGACGTATTCTCTATCATTCGCCTTGTTATAATGATCAACTATCCACAAAAGTTTGTCCATGTGGCTCTAAAGAACAACAAAATTTGTTTAGTTGCACCCCAATAAACAGTTCAGAAAAGGAAAGGTAAAAAAAAATATTCTCAAAGAAAGTACAAAGCTTTAAAAGTTCCACAAGGCACCTGGCGTATCAGAGGATGATATACAGGTTCCCAAAGAAGTAATACAGTGAGCAGAAACTACAAAGATAGAAAACAAATGCTCAGATCAATCATCAAACAGACTACTTAACAGAACACGTTATTTACTCCACCGAATTCTGTTAACACGTTATTTGGGATATGGCTTAATGGGATTGAGCCTGACTTAGCGAGACATATTCATGTGGGAGTATACGCTTTATTATGGACTATCTGGAATTGCAGAAATGATTTGGTTTTTAACAGAACATCACGATTTCATTTTATGCAGGTTATCTTCAGAGCCACGGCATTGATCCGTTCGTGGTCGCTACTCACTCCGATGGAGGCCAGGGAGCATTTGGTTACTGGATCTATCCGCTGGGAGATGGTAGCTCGGAATATCTTCAACCGGTTTGGATGACGGTCATGTAATAGGATAGGCAATTAGTTTACCTATCTTGCTTTAGCCAGCCGGTTGTGGCGCCCCTGTTTTGGCTAGTTTGTGTTTCTAGCCTATTTGGCTCTGAGTGAGCTTTTGTTTCAGTTCGAGACTTTGAGACCTTGTTACAACCTTATTTATTTGTTTTAATAAGATGGCCGTATGCATCGTTCTGATGCAGAGGCCGGGGTAACCCCTTTTCGAAAAAAAAATCAAACAGACTACTTTTATTTACTAATTCTACAGGCAAACAAAATACTCACATCAACGTTATCTAACAGAGCCCATTCAGGAAGATTATATTGTATCTCAGAATTATTTTGGAGACGACGAATAATATCAGAAGAATGATCGGAGACCTGCAAACATTAATACGTGACCTGTGGTGCTTCAACTATACTAACACAAAATGCAGCGCATTGGATTAATACCTTGATGTAAGGCTTGAGTTCGATTAGTTTGCTAATAAATTCAGTTTTTTCCCTTTGGTATATAAGGCCATTCAATGAATAAAATTGTTGCTACAAGGACAGACAAAAAAAATGTTAGACAAAATATTCATATATATACATGAGAAATTCATCGCAAAATGCTTATATCAAAGCGAAGAGTATATCAAGCTGCTTACTTGCCGCAAAGATGAGATGGTCAACATGTAAGGGTGCTCACAGCTGTTGATGCCATACTTAGATCTGAACTCTGGCCTCAATTTCTGTAAGAGAGCTTCTTCTTCCAAATAATCACGCTGCAAGTGTTTATAATCAGAGAAGTTGTATTGGTCCCTTGATATCAGAAAAGGCATGGACAACAAGCCTTGCAGAGTACCATCAACAAGAAGTAATGTTTTATATATTTTTAAAGAAATAAATGTATTACGAAGAAAATATTTTCCTCTACAATCCCGTTTTATGCAATACATGAAAAATAATTTCTAACAAAAACCTTATTGTCTCATGTTTGATTTCCTTTAAAGTTTCAACTATCAAATAATTCCTAGATCTATTGAAGCAAGGTGGAGGGATCTCGTTTATTAACAACAATTATGCAATTGTTGTCTTAGCCTCCCATTAGTTAACCATAGTGCAAAGCATTGCAGCAGATGCCCATATTTGTTTATATTTTTAGGTAAAACACTGGCCGTGACAAGGTTGTCCACCTTGCACACATAAAAAATGCACAAGATCAAAAACACAACTTCCACCTGCATACAGAACTGTTTTTTATCAAAAAAACTGCAGAAGCCTCACCGTAACAAAATACAATAATAATCATTATATTTGATCATAAGATAATATTGTCCAAAGCAATAACAGGTCCAACAAACAAATTACCTCATCAGAGACATCAATGGAATCCACTTGTTCCAACATTTCCATATAAGCAGGAAGGTATCTCTGAAATTCATCTTCATACTGGTTGTAACATGAAAGAGGATGTTATAACCAAGAAATGTCTACCAAAAGAAAATGAAGTAATGAACCTTCAAAGATGCTCAGAATCTATAAAAATAGGAAAGGAACATACTTCCCAATTCCAGTCACATCCCTCAGGAAGTTCCTTAGCAGCAGAACCCGCCTTTACTCGAAGATTTTCCTTTTCATTTTCCAACCAGGATGTAAATTTATTTTCAGCGCGGCAGCTTTCTTTATCTTCTCCATCAGAACCCTATCACAGATACATGAATGAACGAGTATGTTATGCAGGGAATCCATATAGGCAACATGGAGCCCAGCAGGCACAAAGCATATGGCTGCAGGAGCAGCAACAAGAAATCAGAGTTTAAGTTGGGTTTAAGTCAATCCTTGTGGTGCATGTGTCAGCCAAAACTATGAAATTAGCTAGTAAACCCCATCAGAAGTAAATACCACTACGGAAGTCCTAATTGGCCTTCAGCCATGTCTTTTAGGTAATTGCTGCCGCCATCCTCTATAAAATGAAGCCACCACAGTTGGTTGAGCGAGCTAATTAACAAATCGTAACCCTGATCCCTCTTCTCTATCCTACCCCGGTTACCCTTCCCTCCAAAGCAGCAATCTGGCATCGCAACACCAGCAGGCTGATGATTCATCGTCCAGACACCTTTTGGGCACAGCATCAACCCTATCATAGACCATGACTGTATCTGACTACTAAGACCGAGCTGCAACATACACCGCCCTCCTGCCAACAAGACCACGTGAAATTGGTAGCAGGAGCCAGTTACAGTTAGTCAAGAACTCAGGAACAGTGCAGCAGCTCCACCGTGACATCTGCACCCGCCTCTCGACTCTAAAGAGTGCGAACACCAGCACACATAGCATTGTCCCTGGCGCCCGGCCAGATATTCGGCCGTCAACTCCAACCATATAACTCCACCATTGCATCAACCGCTCTCTCGATTACATACCCATCAAACCATCATGCCCACTATCCAACACCTGGCCTCCAGCACACCACCTCCGCTAGCCACCACCAAGACGCAGACCCATCTGCCCAATATTGCGCCCATCACCTCCCAAACCAATCCAGTTATCTCCGCTTTCCCTGCACAATTCCTCCATAGAATCATACTGCCTACTACCACCAGTTACCATCCTATTCACCACCTTCCCTTCCCCCTAACCTTGTAAGCTCTTTTCTCACAATCCCAAGTATGCTAAGCTCGAGTACCCACAGTTTGAAGAAGACTCATTGTCATCGCTGAAGCAATGCAAGCAAATTTTTAAGGGCCAGCAGACAATGGAGGCAAACAAGCTGTCGCTCACCTTGTTCCATCTCAACGGCAAAAAGCATGTACCCAGTGAATTCTATAAATTGCAAATATGAAGTGTATTTGAAGTGCATAAATCATACATCGTAGTGACTCCCTTGCATTAATAACTTACCTTTACCAGAGAAAGGTATAAGTCTTCACAAAGAGCATGCAGCTCTTTGTCCACACTACCATCTGTACTTGACCCCGATTCTTGTCTTAGGCTCTGGGTTGCACATTGGAGCTCATTGTCTAGACGCCGAATCAGACACGGGAGCAGATCATCTACAATCAAATGCTCAAGCCGCACATCATTTGTTGAAACTGCAAGCTGAATCAGATAACGGCAAAAGGGAAGAGCCTTGATTGCTGCTTCATCATCCACAAAGTATCCAAAGAAGCTCATCCTCAACTTCTCAAAGAAATTATGATGTAGAAGAAACCTGTTAAAAATTACTACCTTTTTACATTGTTTTTCTTTCATAATCTATTTGCGACTTCTAATAAATAGACATAGAATTGCATTATTTAACAGAATTTGACTAAAATTGTACCTGCAGAAAGAAGGTGGTGCCATGGAGTTCAAATCTTGAGAAGAGACAGTGTCCTTGTTGCAGATAGGTTTAACATCTTCATGTAGAGGCGCAACAGTTTTTTCCATCAATTCTAAGGCATTAAGCAAATCTGACACCTTTCGAGTAAACTCTAGCAGTAGCTTATATCTCGTTTTATTTATTTGTTCATCTTCTCCAACGAGATTACCATAGTTGAGAAGGTTGCGTGGTTGTCTTTTATAAAGAAGATAAAACCAAGTACCATGAAGTCTATCCTCGCACTCCAATAGTATGGGCTCTAATAAGTTGACTGTCCACTCCTCCAAGATTTCAACGGGACAATGCTTGACCAGAGGAATAACTACAAGATGGATAAGCTTCCCTAAATGCCTCAATTCCATACACTCCAAAGCTTCCGTGAATGCATTACCAACAGATAGACTTTCCAATAACTTAGGGAATGCCCCCTTGATGGTTATACATAGACCTATAAAATTGTACCTGTGACAATGATATAAGCAGTAAATAACATGGTTATCATAATGAACACTCGATGTAGAATTTAAGTTCATGCCACTCAAGAAAACTCTCACTGCAAACATTTGACGCCCATCATTTCCAAGTACTCCAGTCTCGATCGACCAAAAAAATACAAAAAGAAACAGTATATCTGAACCGCTATAGCAATGTACTTACACTCTCTGTCGAGTTCCCTCTAACAGTGCCTTTGTCTCATTCTCGCGGAATATTTCCTGACTGTCAATAGTGTACAGCCCATCAGAAATTTCAAGCAAATGATCAAGCTCCATACAGCTCAAGCTTTTAGCCTTTTCAACAGCTTTAGGCAACAAGTCAGCACCAATTTCCGCTCTCCAAAGTACATGTATACAACGGAGCAGCTGAAAAAATATGAAAGAAATAGATTGTAAACACACGGCTGTATGCAACCTAGAATCTGTTGTGTATTTACAATCAATGTTCAGGCACAACTGCAATTTAGAGGATCATTTACCCGCAAAAACAGAGGAATGATTAACTCCAAAAGAGCTATGGAGAAAACATCACAAGCACCATACTCCTTTATTCCGCTCATAAGCTTTTCATCACAGAATTTCATAACGTGATAAGACATCTTCAAAAATTTACCATCAGAAAATAGATTGCTCAATCCAGACATGGTACACACATATTTCTTATTCCACTCCTTCTGGGTCCATATTCTGTTGAGAGAATTAAATAGATATGGAAGCATACCCATATATTGCTGAATCCTGTAAAATAGTTCAAAGGTAAGTAGCCGCTTTGTAACTGCTCCCTCTGCTCTTAAATAAGTGATATTTTTTTACTTGCAAGGTACAAATTATACCATAAACTGTAGTAATAGCATGATCATAAATTCATAACTAAATTAATAGAATCCTTCTGTCAATACTCCTGTTAAGTCTCAACTATGAAATTTGGTGCATTTAATGCTCTAAAGAATAGCAACCTGTATTCCCATGAGACCAAGTACATTACACATACATGTGCAGTACATATGCACAAAACCCCCAGTACAGTGGTCATATGACACAGCTAATATGTGGAAACTATGCACATCTCTAACATTTAATATACTGCTCCCGGCCTACTGAACAATGTCTCGTGTTACCAATCGAAATAATTTTGTTCATATTGGAAGTCCATTTTGAAGATAAGGACCGCAGGCTTCTAAAATGTCATTTATTTGTGGAGAAGAGGGTATTACATGCAGTTGGATACCAGACAATCCAATTTAGTGAAAGAAAATCATACCCTAGACAAGACATTGCAATAATAAATGCCTCACGTAATAAATTATGCTCTGCAAGGAGAAGACAGTCCATTCCTTGATAAGAAGACATCGTTTCATTGATTCCCTGTACCATCAACAAAGCACATTCAAGAACAGAAAAAAAAGTATATTATAGTCAGGGTGCATCTCTCTTGAAATAAAATATGTGCACCAACTGGTAAAAACAATTGTCACACATTTAAATGTCTAAACAAAGCAGGACGCATCATAAAGGGACATACAAAAAACTAATCATAATGCAAAGAGTATACCGTGGGCGTCGCACTCCAATCACTGTTCTGGGGTCCTTTATCAGACATGCTGCTTCTACTGTCAGTACTCCCGTCAGATTTTTCTGAGCTGCTCCCATCTGATTTACCCAGGATGCTCCCATCTTTTGTGTTCGCCATTTCCTCTGAAATGGCTTCTGCACTCCTCGAAACTAAATCAGGTTGGAATATAACCAGAGGAAATTCCAATTTTACAAGATCAGCGCCGCGAAGTTTGTCGCTCCTGTAGTTCCAGAGATGCTGCAAAAAAATTTAAAAAAATGACCAATGCAAAGGAAATAAAAAAAATGAAGGGTCCCAGTCATCTCAGAGTATGTACATGAAGCACTATAATGAAGTAAAGTGTTAGGAAGGACCTGAACCATCTTAGAGCCATGATGCCGAGCCTTGATCAACTTCTGGTCGGCCAGGAGAAGTGAAACCTTTAGAAAGGATTCCACGTATGCTTCCTCTTCTGTTCTTACATATTTCACATTGATCAGACATCACTAATGCATTGTTTGATAAAAGAAAAAAGTGACAAAATTTGAAGAAAGCACGCCGGTAATGAGTTGTGCACATAACTGAAGGTGTATCTTCAAATTGACAAGTTCTCGGTACAGAATTTACTGGGTCCCATGTCAGATCACAAGCTAGCGAATTAGAACTTCAACCAAATCTGCTTAACCAATACTCCCTCCGTTCACAAATATAAGATGTTATAACTTTTTTTGAATCGTATGTATATAGACACGTTTTAGTGTGTTTGTTCACTCATTTCAGTCCGTACGTAGTCCATATTGAAATATTCAAAACATCTTATATTTGTGAACGAAGGTAGTACAAAGTTAGGGGAAGAAAATCCAAAACGACGAGCTAAGAACATATTATTTATTTCAAGACCGACATTCCAGCGCTAGAGTAGAGACTGTTAGTTTTGTGTAAGCGTCTCTACCCTCGTACAGAGGGCCGCGTGGTGTTTATATTGATTGGGGAGAGACCCATCTCTCATAGGTTACAACCGTAGAGATATTACAGGAGGTTTTATAGGAGGGATAAGAGAGAATAACAAGATAAAAGATCCTACTCCTATAACAACCCTTGGCGCATAAGGCAGCCGCACAAGGCAACGTACATGACAGAGTTTACATGTTTAACACCTTCCCTTAATCATAACTTAACTAAGTTAAGATTACGCTTGAATTCTTCAAACTGTCTTGTAGGCAAAGCCTTTGTGAACCCATCTGCAACTTGATCTTTGGAGTGAACAAAATGAATTTCCAATTCTTTGCTTGCAACTCTTTCTCGAACAAAATGATAATCAATTTCGATATGTTTTGTTCTTGCATGGAAAACAGGATTAGCAGATAAATATGTAGCACCAAGATTATCACACCAGAGACAGGAGGGTTGTGCATGACCTATTCCAAGTTCTCTGAGCATGGATTTGACCCAAATAATTTCTGAAGTTGCATTTGCTAAAGCCTTGTATTCTGCCTCAGTACTTGACCGTGAGACTGTGGCTTGTTTCCTTGCACACCACGAGATAAGGTTAGGTCCAAAGAAAACAGCAAAACCACTTGTTGAGCGTGTGTCATCTAGGCACCCTGCCCAGTCAGAATCAGAGAAGGCACTAACAAGAGTGGATGGTGACTTGCTGAATGTCAGACCAATACTCAAAGTATCCTTAACATATCTTAATATGCGTTTCGCAGCAGTCCAATGTGCAATGGTAGGTGCATGAAGGAATTGGCAAACTTTGTTTACAGCAAAGGAAATATCAGGCCTTGTAAGAGTTAGGTACTGAAGAGCTCCTATCATACTTCTGTACCTTGTACTGTCATCAGGACTCAAGGGTTCACCTTCTTCAAGAGATAACTTCTCTGTACTCGACAACGGTGTAGGTGAGGATTTGCACCCTTGCATGCCAACCTTGCTTAGGAGATCAGCTGCATACTTCTCCTGAGAGAGATGAAGACCACCTTCCCTGTTTCTCTTGACCTCAATGCCAAGAAAGAAATGCAAATCTCCCAAATCCTTGAGAGCAAAGTCAGCATTCAAGTCTTTTAACAGGGCTGTTACTGCTGCACTGGATGAACTTGTAACAATAATATCATCAACATAAATAAGCACAAATATGGAGATATGTGACTTATTGTAGATAAACAGAGATGTGTCAGACTTTGAGGGCACAAAACCAAGTGACCGAAGCTTTGTACTTAGCCGTGAATACCAAGCTCGAGGGGCTTGTTTCAATCCGTAAAGAGACCTGTCAAGTTTGCACACATATGAGGGTTTGTTCCTGTCTTCAAAACCAGGAGGTTGACGCATGTACACTTCCTCTTCCAGAACACCATGAAGGAACGCGTTCTGTACATCTAGCTGTCTGAGGCTCCATCCTCTGGACACATCGATGGACAAAACAAGACGGATAGTTGCAGCTTTCACGACATGACTAAATGTATCCTCATAATCAATACCGTATCTCTGTTTGAATCCTTTGGCAACAAGCCTAGCTTTATAGCGATCTATGGTGCCATCTGATTTCTTCTTTATCCTGAATACCCATTTGCAATCAATTAAGTTTTTACCTCGGTGTGCAGGAACTAGATGCCATGTTTTGTTTTTCTGCAACGCTTGAAATTCTTCTTCCATTGCCTTTTTCCAACGTGAATCCTTGCATGCTTCGTGGAACGTACGAGGTTCACCTGTGGAACATGTCAAACCTAACTTAACTTTGTAATTTGTGTGTTGGATTACCCCTGATCGGAGACGTGTTCGTGGTGCATCAGGAACAGGTGCAGTTTCCGCTGGTGCAGAAGATCATGTGGTCTGCTGCAGCAGATCCGAAGCAGATTCCCTTTGCCAGATCTTCTGTGGCGGGCGATGGTGAAGACACGAGCGAGGATGGCGCAGAAGATCCAGGCGGAGCCGCCGCCAGATCCGGATCGGTTCCCGTGCCCGCAGCTGGTTGGTGGAGGCGCCTGGTGTAGACGCGCGGCTCCACACCGAACCGCTCGATCGGGTGACCTGCGGAAGCCGACGCGCGCGTGGGGGAGAGCGGGCCCGCGGTCCGTCGCGTGGCATCCCCAGGTTGGCGAGGCGCGCGTGGCGTGGGCGGGGGGCCTGCAGACGCGGAGTTGGAGGGGGCGCTGCCGCCCGGGTCCTGACGCGGCTCGGGGGATCCCGAGGCAGATCCTGTCGAGGGTGATCCCAACGAGGATTCGGCTGCAAGGTTGTTGCACCATGGGGGACACATGAAATATTGCTCGTTTGGCCTGTTTGCTTCATGATTTTGCACCAAATTTTTTCTGTTGCTTCCGCATCCGACCCTGCAGTACCAGAAGACTCAAGCTCAAGGTTAGGAGGGTTAGTCATGTGATCACAATTATCGTCCCCATGATGCAAAGAGGTCAAATGAGAAGGAAGAAGGAGGATTTCTTTGCGAAGGAGGGCACCGGCATTTGGATGTAGTGTGGCTAAGGGAAAATCGTCTCGTAAAAAACGACATCCCTAGAGATGTAGACACGTCCCATGGGTACGTCAAGACACTTGACACCTTTGTGCTGGGCACTATAGCCAAGAAACACACATTGGGTGGAACGAAACACAAGTTTGCGATTATTGTAGGGACGGAGATTTGGCCAACATGCACACCCAAAAACACGAAGAGACTTGTAATCAGGACGAACTTGGAGAAGTCGTTGCATAGGAGTTTCATTATTGATGACACGGCTAGGGAGCATATTAATAAGGTGGACAGCGGTGAGGAACGCTTCGTCCCAAAACTTCAAGGGCATAGATGCACCTGCAAGAAGAGCGAGGCCTACGTCCACAATATGCCTATGCTTGCGTTCAGCGGAGCCGTTCTGTTGGTGCGCGTGGGGGCAAGAAACATGATGGGAAATGCCAAGTTTTTGAAAAAACGAGTTTAATTTCTCGTACTCACCACCCTAGTCGGACTGGACGGCAATTATTTTGCGATCAAACTTGCGTTCAACAAGTGCTTGAAAATTCTTAAATACTTGGAAAACATCGAAACGACGTTTGAGAAGGTAAATCCAAGTAAATTTACTGAAATCGTCAATGAAGCTAACGTAGTACATATGTCTACCAACCGAGGAGGGGGCAGGACCCCATACATCAGAAAAAATAAGTTGGAGCGGCTTGGTAGAAATACTAGTAGAAATATGATATGGCAATTGATGAGATTTTGCCTTTTGACAAGAATCACAGACAGTTTCGATGCTACGCACTTGTTGCACGATAAAAAAAGATGGATGTCCTAGTCTAGCATGCCACCTGTCCGGGGAGATTTTGATGACACCAAAGACTTGTTTATTGAAGCTTCTGAACTCGGGAAAAAGAGGGTAGAGCCCACGCACGCATCTACCGCGATAGAGAATTCTCCGTGTGACCTGATCCTTGATCAAAAAGAAATAGGGATGAAATTCAAGGAAAACATTGTTGTCAAGAGCAATATGATGTACTGAAAGAAGATTTTTGGCAGTTTGAGGAACATGCAAGATGTTTTTGAGGTGAATGTCACGATGAGGGGTTGCAATAATTGAATGACCAACATGAGCTATCTCCATACCTTCTCCATTGGCATTATGAACCTGATCTTGCCCGGGGTACTTGTCGTGCATGGTCAGCTTGTCCAGCTCGTGAGTGATGTGGTTGGAGGCGCCGGAGTCAGCGTACCAGTTCGTGTCCACACCATAGGAGGCGTCCACAGCAGCTGCAACGTTCTTGCATTGGGTGTTGCTCTCGGCATAATGGAAGTCGCAATCCTTCGCAATATGGTTATTTTTCTTGCAAATTTGACACTTGTTAAGATATTCATCATAACCTTGGAAGGGACGACGAGTGTTGTTGTTGTTGCGGCGCTGGTAGTTGTTGTTGCTGCGCTGGTTGTAGTGGCCTCCACCACCACCACCGCCGTGCTGGAAGTGGCCACCACCACCGCCACCAGCATGCGGATAGGGAGCACCGCCACCGCCGCCACCGTGCTGGAGTTGGCCGCCGCCGCTGCCGTATGGACCGCCACGATAGCCCCTACCACCACCACCTTTGGGAGGGTTCTGAGAGGGTTTGGGAGGCCCGCGACCACGATAGGCGGCATTAGCAGAGGACTTGAAAGCGCCGGGACCAGTTCCTTGGAACAGCTCGACGCGTTGATCAAAGTTGGAGATCATGCCAAAGAGTTCATCGGTGGAGACAGGATCAACACGCACGTCAAGAGCGGATATGATGGGCTGATATTCCATGTCGAGGCCGGCGATGATGAAGGAGATGAGCTCATCTTCGCTGATGGGTTTTCCTGCGGCCGCGAGTTCATCAGACAGCGCCCGCATCTGCCCAAAGTAGGCGGCGGCGCTGAGGGAACCCTTCTGGGCATTGGAGAGAGCAATACGACAGTTGTTGACGCGAGACTTGGATTGAGCCGAGAACATGTTGGCTAGGGCAGACCAGATGGCATGAGAAGTCTCGAGAGAAGCAACCTGCACCAGGACCTCTTTGGAAAGGTTGCGGAGCAAGTAGGCTACGATTTGTTGGTCTTGGATGAGCCATGGGGTATGGGCGGGGTTCGGACCGATCTGATCTTTCCCGTCTGAGGTTTTTGTGGTGATGGTTCTAGGTGGCTCGGGTAGGGTTTGGTCAAGATACCCATATAGACCGGCTCCCATGATCTGGGAGCGAGCTTGGGCTCGCCAGAGAATGTAATTGGTACGTGTGAGAGGCTCGGAGATGGTGTTGTTCAGGCCGGAGGAGATGAGTTGGCTGGAGGAGGTAGACATGGCGCCGGAGATGGGAAGGATGGGGGGGGGGGGCGGAAAAAAAAGTTGTATGCTGGCGATGGGATGGAGGTGGTGATCGCTAGATGAGGAAGAGGGAGGCTCTGATTACCATGTTAGTTTTGTGTAAGCGTCTCTATCCTCGTACAGAGGGCCGCGTGGTGTTTATATTGATTGGGGAGAGACCCATCTCTCATAGGTTACAACCGTAGAGATATTACAGGAGGTTTTACAGGAGGGATAAGAGAGAATAACAAGATAAAAGATCCTACTCCTATAACAACCCTTGGCGCACAAGGCAGCCGCACAAGGCAACGTACATGACAGAGTTTACATGTTTAACAGAGACCTCTTCGTTCCATCCTATAATGTTGCTGAAATTAGCATTAGTTTAAAATTCCAATTGCAGTGTGTCATGACTGGATTGAAGTTCCTCTATTTGTTCCATCCTGTAATGCCGCCAAAATTAGCATGTTCAGAATTCCAATTATGACATCTTGAATGTATTTGCTATACTAGTGCCGACACTTGTAGCCGCACCATCGATTCACAACCTAAAACTGCTGCGGACACTTGAAATTCAATCCATGCTGCATTAGACTAAACTGGGGACGGGTTCTACCCTAGGCGTAGACATAGCACATAATAAGCTGCGGCCTGGAAACTCGCTTAAGCTTAGAATCTGTATTTTTAACTGTCACCGAAATAGAAGCAAAGGCACGTACCTGTCCCAACTTTGGAGGGTCCGAATCGCGGTCGACACCCGTCGCCGCTCCCGTTGGGAGGGGGCGTGGGTCCATGGAGATGGAGGAGAAACCTCGATGTGGCTGCCGCGGGTTTTGAGCGGACCGAGAGCATCTCGAATAGAGGGTCCATATATAAAAATACCTAACTTTTAAACCGTATGAGGCAAAAAACATTGCTCCAACAGACGGTCCATATGCAAAAAAAATGGACTGCGGCCTTCTCGTGATGTAAAATACAATACCTCGCGATGTAAATATATATCATCAGATGCATCTGGTCCAAAACCAGCCGCCGCCCGCGAATGCCCAACCGCCACTTCATTTCCTTTCCCGCACGTCCGCCCGCCTGCGACCCTCCCGGCCGCCGCCGCCCCCCGCCGTCCGGCGCCGCCATGTCCGATGCCGACGACCCCGCCGCCTTCTCCGCTGCCGCCGCAGCCGGTGGGTTGTCCCACGTGGCCGCCGCCGCTGCCATCTCGCCCGCAACCGCGGCCATGCCGCCGCCCCCCGCCCGCCGGCCCAGATTGGCGCTGCCCCGGCCGGTGGCCACCGCGCAGGCAGCGAAGCCGGCGAAGGGACGAGGAGGCAGCATCAAACGGCCGGCCAACCGTAGCCGCAACGCAGCCGACAGTTCTACGCGGCCGGCGAAGGTCTCTAAGGCGGCCGCGGCGGCTCGAGGCGACGACTCGCAGACGGTCCGGCCGGCGGCCTCCTCCAGCAACCACACATCCATTCCTCAACATTCCCCGCCGCCACCGCCGGCCGTGGAGGAAGATGTGGCCACGCCGACGGCCACCGCCTCCAACATGTTCGACGAAATGTCGCAGGTATAAATTTTCCGGTTGTGCTCTCGTTTGTTGTTTCAAATTTTTTGTGTTCTTGATTGTTCGTGCGTGCAATTGTAGTGTTGATGATGAAGCTTTCATGCACGCAACAAATGTGGCAAATGATGATTACATATATGAGTCACAAGAATATGAAACCCAATATGATGATGACAATCTTGATGTGGACGATGAGGGCTTCATTGTCCAGGGAAGAAGTGGAAATTATAGCACCACGGAGGATGTGTTGATATGCACCGCTTGGAAGAAAATCTCTCAAGATGCAAGCGTTTGAAGCGACCAAACAGTGAGCACCTATTGGAAACGCATCAAGGAGTATTTCGATGAATGCAACACAAGTGGTATCTTCCGTGCGAGCGACTCTCTACGCCAATGTTGGTCCACCATCAACGCTGAATGCTCAAAGTGGGCCGGTTGCTTGTCAAACGTTGCTCGCATGAACCCAAG
This sequence comes from Triticum urartu, assembly GCF_003073215.2. Taxonomy (NCBI): domain Eukaryota; kingdom Viridiplantae; phylum Streptophyta; class Magnoliopsida; order Poales; family Poaceae; genus Triticum; species Triticum urartu. Next base: position 153,780,540 of record NC_053027.1, read on the forward strand.
TGGTTGCGGTGATAGTGATTTGGTAAATATTTCCTCTTTCTCCGTGGTGCCATGGGTGGTGCCATGGGAGGTGCCATGGGTGGTTATATGAACATGATTGGAGGTTCCATGAGTGGTGCATTTGGCGGAACATGGGAGGTGGCTTCGGTGGCAATATGGAAGGTGGCTTTGGCGGCATGGGAGGTGCTTTTGGCGGCAACATGATGGGTGGCTTGGGAGGTGGCTATGGCGGCAACATGAGTGGCGTTGGAGGTGGATATGGCGGCAACATGGGACGCGATGAAGATGGTTTCGGTGGTGCTCACGGCACCGAGAGTTCACCGCTTGTTGAGAACGTCGACAAAGACGGTGGTGGAGATGATGATCGTACCATGGTTCAAAACACCGGTGGTGTTGATGACCCGCATGAGTAATATTCATGTGCATTTCAATTTCTAGAGCGAAAAACTTTGATTGAGACGATGCTCTTTTGGTAGACGAATTTGATACTATGATGGTGATGCACTTTTGATTGAAACTATGATGATGATGCACTTTATTTTCAAATTTTAGTTGCTATTTCAATGCAAAACCGCGGCTAAACAGTGGCTGGCAGCAGCCGCGCGGCCGTTTTCATATTTTTACATCTTCATTTTGAATCATTTATTGGAGTTGCAAATTTGGACCATCAATTTGGACCATCTGTTGGAGTTGAGCTTTTTTCGAAGCTGTAAAACGCACTTTTTGACAGTCCAAATTTTACATCTCCGGTTTTGGATCGCCAAACTTTAAACTATCTATTGAAGATGCTCTAAGGAGAGGAGGGTGTGGAGGCGGATGACTGCTAGGAGACGGAGGGAGACCACAGATCAGCGGCCAGGAGGGTGTCCGACCCGCGTATTTGGGCTTTGGTTTTCTCTCCACAATAGATGAATGGGAAAGGGGAAGTGTAATAAGTAAGGGAACATCTCCGGTTGGAATTGGGCCTTCCGTGGAACAATTAGAGCATCTGAGCAACTCTATCAGATTTCATAAACCTTCGTCCTTTAAAATCATTTTAAAGATACTGCAAAATGCTTTTACAATGTTCTGTTTTTAACCGAATGACATGTGTGTCAGTAGAATAGATTCCCTATAAATTGTTTCATGTCCCTGTAAAATAGCATAAAGCCCATAAAATCAAGGCATACAGAGTCACACACACAGTATGAAGCGTGTGCACACAAGAAATAAGGATAGATAGGGGTGTTGGGGAACATAGTAATTTTAAAAAAAATCCTACGCACGCGTAGGATCATGGTGATGCATAGCAACGAGAGGGGAGAGTGTTGTCTACGTACCCTCGTAGACTGTTCGCGAAAGCGTTATATCAACGCGGTTGATGTAGTCGTACGTCTTCACGATCCAACCGATCCAAGTACCGAAAGCACGGCACCTTCGAGTTCTGCACACATTCGGCTCGGTGACGTCCTCGCCTTCTCGATCCAGCAAGAGGGGCGAAGTAGTAGATGAGTTCCGGCAGCACGACGGCGTGGTGACGGTGTTGGTGAAGAACAATCTCCGCAGGGCTTCGCCTAAGCACTACGAAAACTATGACGGAGGATAAACTAGAGGGGACGGGGTTTCCAGCACATGGCTTGGTATTTCTTGATGTGTCTTTGGTGCTAGCCATGCCCCTTTATTTATATGTTGAGCACTGGGGTCAAAACTTGGAGCAAAAGCCTCCTCAAAGTCGGTTTCACCCGAAAGGCAAGAGTCCTTCTCGGACTCCAGGACCAAACGCCACAATCCTTGGCGTCTGGCCCAGACGCCATGGGCCTCGGCGTCTGGCCCAGGGCCAGACGCCAGGGTCTCCGGCGTTTGCCCCCCTGGCCTCCGCAAAACTCCTTTTGCACCGACTTATAGCCCCGTGGGCCTGACCCCTTGGCCTGACCATATCATCCAATATATGAATCTTTACCTCCGGACCATTTCGGAGCTCCTCGTTATGTCCGTGATCTCATCCGGGACTCCGAACAACATTCGGTCACCAACATACATAACTCATATAATACTATATCGTCAACGAACGTTTAAGCGTGCGGACCCTATGGGTTCGAGAACTATGTAGACATGACCGAGACACCTCTCTGGTCAATAAACCAATAGCGGAACCTGGATGCCCATATTGGCTCCTACATATTCTACGAAGATCTTTATCGGTCGAACCGCATAACAACATACGTTGTCCCCTTTGTCATCGGTATGTTACTTGCCCGAGATTCGATCGTCGGTATCTCAATACCTAGTTCAATCTCGTTACTGGCAAATTTCTTTACTCGTTCCGTAATACATCATCCCGCAACTAACTCATGAGTTGCAATGCTTGCAAGGCTTATAGTGATGTGCATTACCGAGTGGGCCCAGAGATACCTCTTCGACAATCGGAGTGACAAATCCTAATCTTGAAATACGCCAACCCAACAAGTACCTTCGGAGACACCTGTAGAGCACCTTTATAATCACCCAGTTACGTTGTGATGTTTTGTGGCACACAAAGTGTTCCTCCGGTAAACGGGAGTTGCATATGTTGGAAATATGCCCTAGAGGCAATAATAAATTAGTTATTATTATATTTCCTTGTTCATGATAATCGTTTATTATCCATGCTATAATTGTATTGATAGGAAACTCAGATACATGTGTGGATACATAGACAACACCATGTCCCTAGTGAGCCTCTAGTTGACTAGCTCGTTGATCAATAGATGGTTACGGTTTCCTAACCATGGACATTGGATGTCGTTGATAACGGGATCACATCATTAGGAGAATGATGTGATGGACAAGACCCAATCCTAAGCCTAGCACAAAGATCGTGTAGTTCGTATGCTAAAGCTTTTCTAATGTCAAGTATCATTTCCTTAGACCATGAGATTGTGCAACTCCCGGATATCGTAGGAATGCTTTGGGTGTATCAAACGTCACAACGTAACTGGGTGGCTATAAAGGTGCATTACAGGTATCTCCGAAAGTGTCTGTTGGGTTGGCACGAATCGAGACTGGGATTTGTCACTCCGTGTAAACGGAGAGGTATCTCTGGGCCCACTCGGTAGGACATCATCATATGCGCAATGTGACCAAGGAGTTGATCACGTGATGATGTGTTACGGAACGAGTAAAGAGACTTGCCGGTAACGAGATTGAACAAGGTATAAGGATACAGACGATCGAATCTCGGGCGAGTAACATACCGCTAGACAAAGGGAATTGTATACGGGATTGATTAAGTCCCTGACATCGTGGTTCATCCGATGAGATCATCGTGGAACATGTGGGAGCCATCATGGGTATCCAGATCCCGCTGTTGGTTATTGACCAGAGAACGTCTCGGTCATGTCTGCATGTCTCCCGAACCCGTAGGGTCTACACACTTAAGGTTCGGTGACGCTAGGGTTATGAAGATATATGTGTATGCAGTAACCCGAATATTGTTCGGAGTCCCGGATGAGATCCCGGACGTCACGAGGAGTTCCGGAATGGTCCGGAGGTAAATAATTATATATAGGAAGTGCTGTTTCGGCCATCGGGACAAGTTTCGGGGTTATCGGTATTGTACCGGGACCACCGGAAGGGTCCCGGGGGCCCACCGGGTGGGGCCACCTGTCCCGGGGGGCCACATGGGCTGTAAGGGGTGCGCCTTGGCCTATATGGGCCAAGGGCACCAGCCCCTACAGGCCCATGCGCCTAGGGTTTCCATATGGGAGGAGTCCCACTAGTGGAAGGCACCTCTAGGTGCCTTGGGGGGGAGGGAAACCTCCCTTGGGCAGCCGCACCTAGGAGATTGGATCTCCTAGGCTGGCGCACCACCCCCCTTGGCCCTCCTATATATAGTGGGGGAGAGGAGGAACTTCATACACCAGCCCCTGGCGCCTCCCTCTCTCCCCGTTACGTCTCTCTCCCGTAGTATAGGCGAAGCCCTGCTACTGTGACGCCCTGCATCCACCACCACGCCGTCGTGCTGCTGGATCTTCATCAACCTCTCCCTCCTCCTTGCTGGATCAAGGCATGGGAGACGTCTCCGTTCCGTACGTGTGTTGAACGCGGAGGTGCCGTGCGTTCGGCACTTGATCATCGGTGATTTGAATCACGACGAGTACGACTCCATCAACCCCGTTCACTTGAACGCTTCCGCTTAGCGATCTACAAGGGTATGTAGATGCACTCTCCTTGCCCTCGTTGCTGGTTTCTCCATAGATAGATCTTGGTGACACGTAGGAAAATTTTGAATTTATGCTACGTTCCCCATCACAGTGGCATCATGAGCTAGGTCTATGCGTAGATTCTATGCACGGGTAGAACACAAAGTAGTTGTGGGCATTGTTTTTGTTCAATATGCTTGCCGTTACTAGTCTTATCTTAATTCGGCGGCATCGTGGGATGAAGCGGCCCGGACCGACCTTACACGTACTCTTATGTGAGACAGGTTCCACCGACTGACATGCACTAGTTGCATAAGGTGGCTAGCGGGTGTCTGTCTCTCCTACTTTAGTCGGATCGGATTCGATGAAAAGGGTCCTTATGAAGGGTAAATAGCAATTGGCATATCACGTTGTGGTTTTGCGTAGGTAAGAAACGTTCTTGCTAGAAACCCATAGCAGCCACGTAAAACATGCAAACAACAATTAGAGAACATCTAACTTGTTTTTGCAGGGTATGCTATGTGATGTGATATGGCCAAAAGGATGTGATGAATAATATACCTGATGTATGAGATTGATCATGTTCTTGTAATAGATGATCATGGAGCCCCAAGATGGAGATCAAAGGAGCTATATGATATTGGCCATATCATGTCACTATTATTTGATTGCATATGATGTTTATCATGTTTATACATCTTATTTGCTTAGAACGACGGTAGTAAATAAGATGATCCCTCATTAAAATTTCAAGAAGTGTTCTCCCTAACTGTGCACCGTTGCTACAGTTCGTCGTTTCGAAGCACCACGTGATGATCGGGTGTGATAGATCCTTACGTTCACATACAACGGGTGTAAGACAGATTTACACACGCAATACACTTAGGTTGACTTGACGAGCCTAGCATGTGCATAGACATGGCCTCGGAACACAGAAGACCGAAAGGTCGAGCATGAGTCGTATAGAAGATACGATCAACATGAAGATGTTCACCGACGTTGACTAGTCCGTGTCACGTGATGATCGGACACGGCCTAGTTCACTCGGATCGTGTAATCACTTAGATGACTAGAGGGATGTCTAATCTAAGTGGGAGTTCATAAGATGAACTTAATTATCCTGAACATAGTCAAAAGGATTTTGCAAATTATGTCGTATCTCACGCTTTAGTTCTACTGTTTAGTTATGTTCCTAGAGAAAAATTAGTTGAAAGTTCAAAGTAGCAATTATGCGGACTAGGTCCGTAAACTGAGGATTGTCCTCATTGCTTCTTAGAAGGCTTATGTCCTTAATGCACCGCTCAGTGTGCTGAACCTCGAACGTTGTCTGTGGATGTTGCGAACATCTGACATACACGTTTTGATAACTACGTGATAGTTCAGTTAAACGGTTTAGAGTTGAGGCACCAAAGACGTTTTGAAACGTCACGAAACATATGAGATGTTTTGAGGGCTGAAATTGGAATTTCAGGCTCGTGCCCACGTCAAGAGGTATAAGACCTCCGACGATTTTCTTAGCCTGCGAACTAAGGGAGAAAAGCTCAATTGTTGAGCTTGTGCTCAGATTGTCTGAGTACAACAATCACTTGAATCAAGTGGGAGTTAATCTTCCAGATGAGATAGTGATGTTTCTCCGAAGTCATTACCACCAAGCTGCTTGAGCTTCGTGATGAACTATGATATATCAGGGACATATATGATGATCCTTGAGATATCCACGATGTTTGACACCGCGAAAGTAGAAATCAAGAAGGAGCATCAATTGTTGATGGTTGGTGAAACCACTAGTTTCAAGAAGGGCAAGGGAAAGAAGGGATACTTCATGAAACGGCAAATCAGCTGCTGCTCTAGTGAAGAAACCCAAGGTTGAACCCAAACCCGAGACTGAGTGCTTCTGTAATAAGGGGAACAGCCACTGGAGCAGAATTACCCTAGATACTTGGTAGATAAGAAGGCTGGCAAGGTCAATAGAAGTATATTGGATGTATTATGTTAATGTGTACTTTACTAGTACTCCTAGTAGCACCAGGGTATTAGATACCGGTTCGGTTGCTAAGTGTTAGTAACTCGAAATAAAAGCTACGGAATAAACGGGGACTAGCTAAAGGTGAGCTGACGATATGTGTTGGAAGTGTTTCCAATGTTGATATGATCAAGCATCGCACGCTCCCTCTACCATCGAGATTGGTGTTTGCGTTGAGCATAGACGTGATTGGATTATGTCTATCGCAATACGGTTATTCATTTAAGGAGAATAATGGTTACTCTGTTTATTTGAATAATACCTTCAATGGTCTTGCACCTAAAATGAATGGTTTATTGAATCTCGATCGTAGTGATACACATGTTCATGCCAAAAGATAGTAATGATAGTACCACCCACTTGTGGCACTGCCACGTAAGTCATATCGGTATAAAACGCATGAAGAAGCTCCATGTTGATGGATCTTTGGACTCACTCATTTTTGAAAGGTTTGAGACATGCGAACCGTGTCTGTTGGTGTATATGCATGAAGAAACTCCATGCAAATGGACCGTTTGAACTCACTTGATTTTGAATCACTTGAGGCATGCAAATCATACCACATGGGCAAGATGACTGAAAGCCTCGGTTTCAGTAAAATGGAACTAGAAAGCAAATTGTTGGAAGTAATACATTTTGATGTGTGCAGTCCAATGAGTGCTGAGGCATGTAGTGGATATCGTTATGTTTTTACTTCACAGATGATTTGAGTAGATGTTGAGTATATTTACTTGATGAATCACGAGTCTGAATTATTGAAAGGTTCAAGTAATTTCAGTGTGAAGTTGAAAGATCGTCGTGATAAGAGGATAAAGATATCTATGATATGATCATAGAGATGAATATCTGAATTACGAGTTTGGCACAGAATTAAGACATTGTGGAAATTGTTTCACAACTGATACAGCCTGGAACACCATAGTGTGATGGTGTGTCCGAACATCATAACTGCACCCTATTGGATATGATGCATACCATGATGTCTCTTATCAAATTACCACAATAGTTTATGGGTTAGGCATTAGAGACAACCACATTTACTTTAAATAGGGCACCACGTAATTCCGATGAGATGACACCGTATGAACTATGGTTTAGAGAAACCTAAGCTGTCATTTCTTAAAAGTTTGGGGCTGCGACGCTTATGTGAAAAGTTTCAGGCTGATAAGCTCGAACCCAAAGCGGATAAATGCATCTTCATAGGACACCCAAAACAGTTGGGTATACCTCCTGTCTCAGATCCGAAAGCAATAAGGGATTGTTTCTAGAATCGGGTCCTTTCTCGAGGAAAAGTTTCTCTCGAAATAATTGAGTGGGAGGATGGTGGAGACTTGATGAGGTTATTGAACCGACACTTCAACTAGTGTATAGCAGGGCAAAAGAGTTGTTCCTGTGGCACCTACACCAATTGAAGTGGAAGCTTATGATAGTGATCATGAAACTTCAGATCAAGTCACTCCCAAAACTCGTTGGATGACAAGGATGCGTACTACTTCAGAGTGGTACATAATCCTGTCTTGAAAGTCATGTTGCTAGACAACAATGAGCCTACAAGCTATGAAGAAGCGATGGTGGGCCTGGATTCCGATAAATGGCTCGAGGCCATATAATCCGAGAGAGGGTCCATATATGAAAACAAAGTGTAGACTTTGGAAGAACTACTTGATGGTCGTAAGGCTGTTGAGTACAGATGGATTTTAAAAGGAAGACGGACAATGATGGTAAATGTCACCATTAAGAAAGCTCGACTTGTCGTTAAGAAGTTTCCCGACAAGTTCAAGGAGTTGACTACGGTGAGACTTTCTCACTCGTAGCGATGCTAAGAGTCTGTTGGAATTATATTAGCGATTACTGCATTATTTATGAAATCTTGCAGATAGGATGTCAAAACATTGTCTCCTCGACGTTTTTCTTGAGAAAAGGTTGTATGTGATACAACCGGAAGGTTTTGTCAATCCTGAAAAGATGCTAATAAATATGCAAAGCTCCGGCAATCCTTCTGAGGACTGGAGTGAGCATCTCGGAGTTGGAATGTACACTTTGATGAGATGATCAAAGATTTTGGGTTTATACAAAGTTTATGAGAAACTTGTATTTCCAAAGAAGTGAGTGGGAGCACTATAGAATTTCTGATAAGTATATGTTGACATATTGTTGATCAGAAATGATGTAGAATTTCTAGAAAGCATGTAGGGTTATTTGGAAAGTGTTTTTCAATGGAAAGCCTGGATTAAGCTACTTGAACATTGAGCATCAAGATCTATAAGGATAGATCAAAACGCTTAATGGTACTTTCAAATGAGCACATTCCTTGACATGATCTTGAAGGTGTTCAAGATGAATCAGTCAAAGAAGGAGTTCTTGCCTGAGTTGTAAGGTATGAAGTTAAGACTTAAAGCTCTACCACGGCAGAATAGAGAGAAAAGACGAAGGTCGTCCCCTATGCTTAAGACGTAGGCTCTACAGTATGCTATGCTGTGTACCGCACCTGAAATGTGCCTTGCCATGAGTCAGTCAAGGGGTACAAGAGTGATCCATGAATGGATCACAGGACAGCGGTCAAAGTTATCCTTAGTAACTAGCGGACTAAGGAAGTTTCTCGGTTATGGAGGTGGTAAAAAGAGTTCGTCGTAAAGGGTTACGTCGATGCAAGCTTAACACCTATCCGTATAGCTCTGAGTAGAGATACCGGATGCATATAATGGAGCAACAATTTAGAATAGCTCCAAGTAGAACAGTTATTTGGAATAGCTCCAAATAAAACGTGGTAGCTACATCTAGTAGATGACATAAAGATTTGTAAAGCACACACGGATCTAAAAGGTCCAGACCCGTTGACTAAAACCTCTCTCACAAGCAACATGATCAAACCTAGAACTCATTGAGTGTTAATCACATAGTGATGTGAACTAGACTACTGACTCTAGTAAACTCTTGGGTGTTAGTCACATGGCGATGTGACCTGTGAATGTTAATCACATGGCGATGTGAACTAGATTATTGACTCTAGTGCAAGTGGGAGACTGTTGGAAATATGCCCTAGAGGCAATAATAAATTAGTTATTATTATATTTCCTTGTTCATGATAATCGTTTATTATCCATGCTATAATTGTATTGATAGGAAACTCAGATACATGTGTGGATACATAGACAACACCATGTCCCTAGTGAGCCTCTAGTTGACTAGCTCGTTGATCAATAGATGGTTACGGTTTCCTAACCATGGACATTGAATGTCGTTGATAACGGGATCACATCATTAGGAGAATGATGTGATGGACAAGACCCAATCGTAAGCCTAGCACAAAGATCGTGTAGTTCGTATGCTAAAGCTTTTCTAATGTCAAGTATCATTTCCTTAGACCATGAGATTGTGCAACTCCCGGATATCGTAGGAATGCTTTGGGTGTATCAAACGTCACAACGTAACTGGGTGGCTATAAAGGTGCATTACAGGTATCTCCGAAAGTGTCTGTTGGGTTGGCACGAATCGAGACTGGGATTTGTCACTCCGTGTAAACGGAGAGGTATCTCTGGGCCCACTCGGTAGGACATCATCATATGCGTAATGTGACCAAGGAGTTGATCACGGGATGATGTGTTACGGAATGAGTAAAGAGACTTGCCGGTAACGAGATTGAACAAGGTATAAGGATACCGACGATCGAATCTCGGGCGAGTAACATACCGCTAGACAAAGGGAATTGTATACGGGATTGATTAAGTCCTTGACATCGTGGTTCATCCGATGAGATCATCGTGGAACATGTGGGAGACATCATGGGTATCCAGATCCCGTTGTTGGTTATTGACCAGAGAACGTCTCGGTCATGTCTGCATGTCTCCCGAACCCGTAGGGTCTACACACTTAAGGTTCGGTGACGCTAGGGTTATGAAGATATATGTGTATGCAGTAACCCGAATATTGTTCGGAGTCCCGGATGAGATCCCGGACGTCACGAGGAGTTCCGGAATGGTCCGGAGGTAAATAATTATATATAGGAAAGTGCTGTTTCGGCCATCGGGACAAGTTTCGGGGTTATCGGTATTGTACCGGGACCACCGGAAGGGTCCCGGGGGCCCACCGGGTGGGGCCACCTGTCCCGGGGGGCACATGGGCTGTAAGGGGTGCGCCTTGGCCTATATGGGGCCAAGGGCACCAGCCCCTATAGGCCCATGCGCCTAGGGTTTCCCATATGGGAGGAGTCCCACTAGTGGAAGGCACCTCTAGGTGCCTTGGGGGGGAGGGAAACCTCCCTTGGGCAGCCGCACCTAGGAGATTGGATCTCCTAGGCTGGCGCACCACCCCCCTTGGCCCTCCTATATATAGTGGGGGGAGAGGAACTTCATACACCAGCCCCTGGCGCCTCCCTCTCTCCCCGTTACGTCTCTCTCTCGTAGTATAGGCGAAGCCCTGCTACTGTGACGCCCTGCATCCACCACCACGCCGTCGTGCTGCTGGATCTTCATCAACCTCTCCCTCCTCCTTGCTGGATCAAGGCATGGGAGACGTCTCCGTCTGTACGTGTGTTGAACGCGGAGGTGCCGTGCGTTCGGCACTTGATCATCGGTGATTTGAATCACGACGAGTACGACTCCATCAACCCCGTTCACTTGAACGCTTCCGCTTACGATCTACAAGGGTATGTAGATGCACTCTCCTCCTCGTTGCTAGGTCTCCATAGATAGATCTTGGTGACACGTAGGAATTTTTTTGAATTTATGCTACGTTACCCAACAAAGCTAACGTATGGTTCTTGTCCAATCACATCATTCTCCTAATGATGTGATCCCGTTAATCAAATGACAACTCATGTCAATGGCTAGGAAACGTAACCATCTTTGATCAACGGGCTAGTCAAGTAGAGGCATACTAGTGACACTCTGTTTGTCTATGTATTCACACATGTATTATGTTTCCGGTTAATACAATTCTAGCATGAATAATAAACATTTATCATGATATAAGGAAATAAATAATAAATTTATTATTGCCTCTAGGGCATATTTCCTTCACCTCCCGGGGGGTTCCGGTAACCTCCCGGTACTCCGGTAAAATCCCGATTTCACCCGGAACACTTCCGATATCCAAACATAGGCTTCCAATATATCAATGTTCATGTCTCATCCATTTAGAGACACCTCGTCATGTCCGTGATCACATCCGGGACTCCGAACAACCTTCGGTACATCAAAACATATAAACTCATAATATAACTATCATCGAAACGTTAAGCGTGCGGACCCTACGGGTTCGAGAACTATGTAGACATGACCGAGACATGCCTCCGGTCAATAACCAATAGCAGAACCTGGATGCTCATATTGGCTCCCACATATTCTACGAAGATCTTTATCGGCAATATGCCCTAGAGGCAAATATGCCCTAGAGGAAATAATAAAGTTATTATTTATTTCCTTATATCATGATAAATGTTTATTATTCATGCTAGAATTGTATTAACCGGAAACATAATACATGGGTGAATACATAGACAAACAGTATGTGACTAGTATGCCTCTATTTGACTAGCTCGTTGATCAAAGATGGTTAAGTTTTCTAGCCATTGACATGGGTTGTCATTTGATTAACGGGGTCACATCATTAGGAGAATGATGTGATTGACTTGACCCATTCTGTTAGCTTGGCACCCGATCGTTTAGTATGTTGCTATTGCTTTCTTCATGACTTATACATGTTCCTATGACTATGAGATTATGCAACTCCCGTTTACCGGAGGAACACTTTGTGTGCTACCAAACGTCACAACGTAACTGGGTGATTATAAAGGTGCTCTACAGGTGTCTCCGAAGGTACTTGTTGGGTTGGCGTATTTCGAGATTAGGATTTGTCACTCCGATTGTCGGAGAGGTATCTCTGGGCCCTCTCGGTAATGCACATCACTTAAGCCTTGCAAGCATTGCAACTAATGAGTTAGTTACAGAGTGATGTATTACGGAACGAGTAAAGAGACTTGTCGGTAACGAGATTGAACTAGGTATTGAGATACCGACGATCGAATCTCGGGCAAGTAACATACCGATGACAAAGGGAACAACGTATGCTGTTATGCGGTCTGACCGATAAAGATCTTCGTATAATATGTGGGAGCCAATATGAACATCCAGGTTTCACTATTGGTTATTGACCATAGGCGTGTCTCGGTCATGTCTACATAGTTCTTAAACCCGTAGGGTCCGCACGCTTAACGTTTCGATGACAGTTATATTATGAGTTTATATGTTTTGATGTACCGAAGGTTGTTCGGAGTCCCGGATGTGATCACCGACATGACGAAGAGTCTTGAAATGGTCGAGACATGAAGATTGATATATTGGAAGCCTATGTTTGGATATCGGAAGTGTTCCGGGTGAAATCAGGATTTTACCGGAGTACCAGGAGGTTACCGGAACCCCCCAGGAGGTTAATGGGCCATAGTGGGCTTTAGTGGAAGAGAGGAGAGGCGGCCAGGGCAAGGGCCGCGCGCCCCTCCCCCTAGTCCGGATAGGACAAGTAGAGGGGGGCGGCACCCGCCTTTCCTTCTTCTCCTCCACCTCTTTCCCCCCAAGTCCTAATCCAACTAGGAAAAGGGAGGGAGTCCTACTCCCGGTGGGAGTAGAACTCCTCCTGGCGCGCCTCCTCTCCTGGCCAGCCGCACCCCCCTTGCTCCTTTATATACGGGGGCAGGGGGGCACCCCAAAGACACAACAATTGATCGTTTGATCTTTTAGCCGTGTGCGGTGCCCCCTCCACCATAGTGCACCTCGATAATACTGTAGCGGTGCTTAGGCGAAGCCCTATGTTGGTAGAACATCATCATCGTCACCACGCCGTCGTGCTGACGAAACTCTCCCTCAACACTCATCTGGATCGGAGTTTGAGGGACGTCATCGGGCTGAACATGTGCTGAACTCGGAGGTGCCGTGCATTCGGTACTTGATCGGTCAGATCGTGAAGATGTACGACTACATCAACCGCGTTGTGCTAACGCTTCCGCTTTCGGTCTACGAGGGTACGTGGACAACACTCTCCCCTCTCGTTGCTATGCATCACCATGATCTTGCGTGTGTGTAGGATTTTTTTTGAAATTACTACGTTCCCCAACAACTAGTTCATCCTCAGCCCACCCCGAGGCCAATCCACCACAAAGCAGGAGTAGGGTATTACACCGCAAGGTGGCCTGAACCTGGGTAAATTTCCTTGTTCCATTTCCTTCCAGTTCATCGAGCTAGGCCGTGAGATCGACGGGTAGGCAGACTGGGGAGGTTGAGTTCTTCGCACGCACCTCAGAGTTCGAATCTATCCAGGGTCTGTGGAGCCCCGAATCCGACATTTGGCGCGCCAGGTAGGGGTGCGTCGGAGCCTCTCTTCCTTCGGTCGATTCGCTACTTTTTCGCCGTCCCCATGGCTGATGCTCGTCGAGTTCGTGCTGAGCGTCGGGCCGCCCGTGTCGCCTAGACGGCGCCTGTAGGTGACGGCGCTCCCTGCCGATCCCCATCACCTGCGGCTAATGCTGCCACCGGCCGCGCGGCCCATGAGCAGCAAGCTTCGTCGTTGCATCCTTCTATGCGACATTATGGGCACACCGCCACTCTATCACTGACTACGACAGCTGCTCCGTCTTCTCATGCTCGTCGCGGGCCGGCAAACGCGCAGGCTGCGCTGCTCATGGCACGCGAGCTCCTTTGCTACCGCCCGACCAATGACTGAAGGAAATATGCCCTAGAGGCAATAATAAAGTTATTATTTATTTCCTTATTTCATGATAAATGTTTATTATTCGTGCTAGAATTGTATTAACCGGAAACATAATACATGTGTGAATACATAGACAAACATAGTTTCACTTGTGTGCCTCTACTTGACTAGCTCATTGATCAAAGATGGTTAAGTTTCCTAGCCATAGACATGAGTTGTTATTTGATCAACGGGGTCACATCATTAGGAGAATGATGTGATTGACTTAACCCATTTCGTTAGCTTAGCACTTGATCGTTTTAGTTTACCGCTATTGCTTTCTTCATGACTTATACATGTTCCTATGACTATGAGATCATGCAACTCCCGAATACCGCAGGAACACTTTGTGTGCTACCAAACATCACAACATAACTGGGTGATTATAAAGGTGCTCTACAGGTGTCTCCGATGGTGTTCATGGATTTGGCATAGATCAATAATAGGATTTGTCACTCCGATTGTCGGAGAGGTATCTCTGGGCCCTCTCGGTAATGCACATCATTATAAGCCTTTCAAGCAATGTGACTAATGATTTAGTTGTGGGATGTTGCATTACGGAATGATTAAAGAGACTTGTCGGTAACTAGATTGAACTAGGTATTGAGATACTGACGATCGAATCTCGGGCAAGTAACATACCGATGACAAAGGGAACAACGTATGTTGTTATGCGGTTTGACCGATAAAGATCTTCGTAGAATATGTAGGAACCAATATGAGCATCCAGGTTCCGCTATTGGTTATTGACCGAATATGTGTCTCGGTCATGTCTACATAGTTCTCGAACCCGTAGGGTCTGCACGCTTAAAGTTCTGTGACGATCCGTATTATGAGTTTTTGTGTTTTGATGTATCGATGGTAGTTCAGAGTCCCGGATATGATCACGGACATGACGAGGAGTCTCGAAATGGTCGAGACGTAAAGATCAATATATTGGATGACTATATTCGGATACTGGAAAGGTTTCAGACATTTACGGGAGTACCGGGGGGTTACCGGAACCCCCCGGGGAGTATATTGGGCCTAATGGGCCTTAGTGGGAGAAGAGGAGGGGCAGCCAAGGGCAGCCGCGCCCCCCCTCCCCCTCTAGTCCAAATTGGACAAGGAGGGGGCGGCGCCCCCCTTTCCTTCTCTCTTCTCTCCGTTCCTTCTCCTCTCCTACTCCAACTAGGAAAAGAGGGAGTCCTACTCCCGGTGGGAGTAGGACTCCCCCCTTGGCGCGCCCTCCTCCTTGGTCGGCCGCCTCACCCCTAGCTCCTTTATATACGGGGGCAGGGGGCACCCCATAGACACAGAAATTGATCTGTTGATCTCTTAGCCGTGTGCGGTGCCCTCCTCCACCATAATCCACCTCGGTTATATTGTAGCGGTGCTTAGGCGAAGCCCTACGTCGGTAGCTTCATCAACATCATCACCACACCATCGTGCTGACGAAACTCTTCCCCGATCTCTACTGGATCGTGAGTTCGCGGGACGTCACCGAGCTGAACGTGTGCTGAACACGAAGGTGTCATACGTTCGATGCTGAGGATCGGTCGATCGTGAAGACGTAGGACTACATCAACCGCGTTGTTATAACGCTTCTGCTTAACGGTCTATGAGGGTATGTGGACAACACTCTCCCCTCTCATTGCTATGCATCACCATGATCTTGCATGTGCTTAGGATTTTTTTTGAAATTACTACGTTCCCCAACAGTGGCATCCAAGCCCGGTTTATGCGTAGATGTTATATGCACGAGTAGAACACAAGTGAGTTGTGGGCGATAAAGTCATACTGCTTACCAGCATGTCATACTTCGGTTCGGCGGTATTGTTGGATGAAGTGGCCCGGACCGATATTACGCGTACGCTTACGCGAGACTGGTTCTACCGACGTGGTTTGCACACAGGTGGCTGGCGAGTGTTAGTTTCTCCAACTGTAGTTGAACCGAGTCTGGCTATGCCCGGTCCTTGAGAAGGTTAAAACAGCACTAACTTGACAAACTATCGTTGTGGTTTTGATGCGTAGGTAAGAACGATTCTTGCTTAGCCCGTAGCAGCCACGTAAAACTTGCAACAACAAAGTAGAGGACGTCTAACTTGTTTTTGCAGGGCATGCTGTGATGTGATATGGTCAAGACATGATGTTATATTTATTGTATGAGATGAACATGTTTTGTAACAGAGTTATCGGCAACTGGCAGGAGCCATATGGTTGTCGCTTTATTGTATGCAATGTAATCGCCCTATAATTGCTTTACTTTATCACTAAGCGGTAGCGGTAGCGATAGTCGTAGAAGCAATAGTTGGAGAGACGACAACGATGATACAATGAAGATCAAGGTGTTGCACCGGTGATGATGGTGATCGTGCCGGTGCTTTGGAGATGGAGATCAAAGGCACAAGATGATGATGGCCATATCATATCACTTATATTGATTGCATGTGATGTTTATCCTTTATGCATCTTATTCTGCTTTGTTTGACGGTAGCATTATAAGATGATCTCTCACTAAATTTCAAGGTAAAAGTGTTCTCCCTGAGTATGCACCGTTGCCAAAGTTCGTCGTGCCGAGACACCACGTGATGATCGGGTGTGATAAGCTCAACGTTCATCTACAATGGGTGTAAGACAGTTTTACACACGCAGAATACTCGGGTTAAACTTAACGAGCCTAGCATATGCAGATATGGCCTCGGAACACTGAGACCGAAAGGTCGAGTGTGAATCATATAGTAGATATGATCAACATAGTGATGTTCACCATTGAAAACTACTCCATTTCACGTGATGATCGGTTATGGTTTAGTTGATATGGATCACGTGATCACTTAGATGATTAGAGGGATGTCTATCTAAGTGGGAGTTCTTAAGTAATATGATTAATTGAACTTAAATTTATCATGAACTTAGTACCTGATAGTATTTTGCTTGTCTATGTTATTGTAGATAGATGGCCTGTGCTGTTGTTCCGTTGAATTTTAATGCGTTCCTTGAGAAAGCAAAGTTGAAAGATGATGGTAGCAATTACATGGACTGGGTCCGTAACTTGAGGATTATCCTCATTGCTGCACAGAAGAATTACGTCCTGGAAGCACCCCTGGGTGCCAAACCCGCTGCAGGAGCAACGCCAGATGTTATGAACGTCTAGTAGAGCAAAGCTAATGACTACTCAATAGTTCAGTGTGCCATGCTTTACGGCTTAGAACTGGGACTTCAACGACGTTTTGAACATCATGGAGCATATGAGATGTTCCAGGAGTTGAAGTTAATATTTCAAGCAAATGCCCGGATTAAGAGATATGAAGTCTCCAATAAGTTCTACAGCTGCAAGATGGAGGAGAATAGTTCTGTTAGTGAACATATACTCAGAATGTCTAGGTACCATAATCACTTGACTCAGCTGGGAGTTAATCTTCCGGTTGATAGTGTCATTGTCAGAGTTCTTCAATCACTGCCACCAAGCTACAAGAGCTTCATGATGAACTATAATATGCAAGGGATGGATAAGACGATTCCCGAGCTCTTCGTAATGCTAAAGGCTGCGGAGGTTGAAATCAAGAAGGAGCATCAATTGTTGATGGTCAACAAGACCACCGGTTTCAAGAAAAAGGGTAAAGGGAATAAGAAAGGGAACTTCAAGAAGAACGGCAAACAAGTTGCTGCTCAAGAGAAGAAACCCAAGTTTGGACCTAAGCCTGAGACTGAGTGCTTCTACTACAAAGGGACTGGTCACTAGAAGCGGAACTGCCCCAAGTATTTGGCGGATAGGAAGGATGGCAAGGTGAATAAAGGTATATGTGATATACATATTATTGATGTGTACCTTACTTGAGCTCGCAGTAGCACCTGGGTATTTGATACTGGTTCTGTTGCTAATATTTGCAACTCAAAACAGGGACTATGGATTAAGCGAAGAGTGGCTAAGAATGAGGTGACGATGCGCATGGGAAATGGCTCCAAAGTCGATGTGATCTCCGTCGGCACGCTACCTCTACATCTACCTTCGGGATTAGTTTTAGACCTAAATAATTTTTATTTAGTGCCAGCGTTAAGCATGAACATTATATCTGGATCTTGTTTGATGCGAGACGGTTATTCATTTAAATCTAAGAATAATGGTTGTTCTATTTATATGAGTAATATCTTTTATGGTCATGCACCCTTAAAGAGTGGTCTATTTGTGTTGAATCTCGATAGTAGTGATACACATATTCATAATGTTGAAGCCAAAAGATGCAGAGTTGATAATGATAGTGCAACTTATTTGTGGCACTGTCGTTTGGGTCATATTGGTGTAAAGCGCATGAAGAAACTCCATACTGATGGACTTCTGGAATCACTTGATTATGAATCACTTGGTACTTGCAAACCATGCCTCATGGGCAAGATGACTAAAACGCCGTTCTCCGAAACAATGGAGCGAGCAACAGACTTGTTGGAAATCATACATACTGATGTATGTGGTCCGATGAATGTTGAGGCTCGCGGCAGGTATCGTTATTTTCTCACCTTCACAGATGATTTGAGCAGATATGGGTATATCTACTTAATGAAACATAAGTCTGAAACATCTGAAAAGTTCAAAGAATTTTAGAGTGAAGTGGAAAATCATCATAACAAGAAAATAAAGTTTCTATAGTCTGATTGTGGAGGAGAATATTTGAGTTACGAGTTTGGTCTACATTTGAAACAATGTGGAATAGTTTCACAACTCACGCCACCCGGAACACCACAGCGTAATGGTGTGTCCGAACATCATAATCGTACTTTACTAGATATGGTGTGATCTATGATGTCTCTTACTGATTTACCGTTATCGTTTTGGGGTTGTGCTTTAGAGACAGTTGCATTCATGTTAAATAGGGCACCATCAAAATCGGTTGAGACGACGCCTTATGAACTGTGGTTTGGCAAGAAACCAAAGTTGTCGTTTCTTAAAGTTTGGGGCTGCGATGCTTATGTGAAAAAGCTTCAACCTGATAAGCTCGAACCCAAATCGGAGAAATGTGTCTTCATAGGATACCCAAAGGAGACTGTTTGGTACACCTTCTATCATAGATCCGAAGGCAAGACATTTGTTGCTAAGAATGGATCCTTTCTAGAGAAGGAGTTTCTCTCGAAAGAAGTGAGTGGGAGGAAAGTATAACTTGATGAGGTAACTGTACCTGCTCCCTTATTGGAGAGTAGTTCATCACAGAAAACGGTTCCTGTGACACCTACACCAATTAGTGAGTAAGATAATGATGATGATCATGAAACTTCAGATCAAGTTACTACTGAACCTCGTAGGTCAACCAGAGTAAGATCCGCACCAGAGTGATATGGTAATCCTGTTCTGGAGGTCATTTTACTTGATCATGACGAACCTACGAACTATGAGGAAGCTATGATGAGCCAAGATTCCACAAAATGGCTTGAAGCCATGAAATCTGAGATGGGATCCATGTATGAGAACAAAGTGTGGAATTTGGTTGACTTGCCAGATGATCGGCAAGCCATCGAGAATAAATGGATCTTTAAGAAGAAGACTGACGCTGACGGTACAAAGCTCGACTTGTTGCAAAAGGTTTTCGACAAGTTCAAGGAGTTGACTACGATGAGACCTTCTCACCTGTTGCGATGCTTAAGTCCGTCCGAATCATGTTAGCAATTGCCGCATTTTATTATGAAATTTGGCAAATGGATGTAAAGACTGCATTCCTAAATGGATTTCTGGAAGAAGAGTTGTATATGATGCAACCTGAAGGTTTTACCGATCCAAAGGGTACTAACAAAGTGTGCAAGCTCCAGCGATCCATTTATGGACTGGTGCAAGCCTCTCGGAGTTGGAATAAACGCTCTAATAGTGTGATCAAAGCATATGGTTTTATACAGACTTTTGGAGAAGCCTGTATTTACAAGAAAGTGAGTGGGAGCTCTGTAGCATTTCTAATATTATATGTGGATGACATATTGTTGATTGGAAATGATATAGAATTTCTGGATAGCATAAAGGGATACTTGAATAAGATTTCTTCAATGAAAGACCTCGGTGAAGCTGCTTATATATTAGGCATCAAGATTTATAGAGATAGATCAAGACGCTTAATTGGACTTTCACAAAGCACATACCTTGATAAATTTGTGAAGAAGTTCAAAATGGATCAAGCTAAGAAAGGGTTCTTGCCTGTGTTACAAGGTGTGAAGTTGAGTAAGACTCAATGCCCGACCACTGTAGAAGATAGAGAGAAAATGAAAAGTGTTCCCTATGCTTCAGCCATAGGCTCTGTCATGTATGCAATGCTGTGTACCAAACCTGACGTGTGCCTTGCTATTAGTTTAGCAGGGAGGTACCAAAGTAATCAAGGAGTGGATCACTGGACAGCGGTCAAGAACATCCTGAAATACCTAAAAAGGACTAAGGATATGTTTCTCGTTTATGGAGGTGACAAAGAGCTCGTCGTAAATGGTTACGTCGATGCAGACTTTGACACTGATCCGGACGATTCTAAATCGCAAACCAGATACGTGTTTATATTGAACGGTGGAGCTGTTCTAAAAAAAGCGTTGTGGCGGGATCTACGTGTGAAGCAGAGTACATAGCTGCTTCGGAAGCAGCAAATGAAGGAGTCTGGATGAAGGAGTTCATATCCGATCTAGGTGTCATACCTAGTGCATCGGGTCCAATGAAAAATCTTTTGTGACAATACTGGTGCAATTACCTTGGCGAAGGAATCCAGATTTCACAAGAGAACCAAGCACATCAAGAGACGCTTCAATTCCATCCGGGATCAAGACCAGGTGGGACACATAGAGATATGCAAGATACATATGGATCTGAATGTTGCAGACCCGCTGACTAAGCCTCTTCCACGAGCAAAACATGATCAACACCAAGACTCCATGGGTGTTAGAATCATTACTGTGTACTCTAGATTATTGACTCTAGTGCAAGTGGGAGACTGAAGGAAATATGCCCTAGAGGCAATAATAAAGTTATTATTTATTTCCTTATTTGATGATAAATGTTTATTATTCATGCTAGAATTGTATTAACTGGAAACATAATACATGTGTGAATACATAGACAAACATAGTGTCACTAGTGTGCGTCTACTTGACTAGCTCATTGATCAAAGATGGTTAAGTTTCCTAGCCATAGACATGAGTTGTTATTTGATCAACGGGATCACATCATTAGGAGAATGATGTGATTGACTTGACCCATTTCGTTAGCTTAGCACTTGATCGTTTTAGTTTACTGCTATTGCTTTCTTCATGACTTATACATGTTTCTATGACTATGGGATTATGCAACTCCCGAATACCAAAGGAACTCTTTGTGTGCTACCAAACGTCACAACATAACTGGGCGATTATAAAGGTGCTCTACAGGTGTCTCCGATGGTGTTCGTGGATTTGGCATAGATCAAGAATAGGATTTGTCACTCCGATTGTCGAAGAGGTATCTCTGGGCCCTCTCGGTAATGCACATCATTATAAGCCTTGCAAGCAATGTGGCTAATGAGTTAGTTGAGGGATGTTGAATTACGGAACAAGTTAAGGGAGTTGCCGGTAACGAGATTGAACTAGGTATTGAGATACCGACGATCGAATCTCGGGCAAGTAACATACCGATGGCAAAGGGAACAACGTATGTTGTTATGCGGTTTGACCGATAAAGATCTTCGTAGAATATGTAGGAACCAATATGAGCATCCAGGTTCCGCTATTGGTTATTGACCGGAGACATGTCTCGGTCATGTCTACATAGTTCTCAAACCCGTAGGGTCCGCACGCTTAAAGTTCTGTGACGATCGGTATTATGATTTTTTGTGTTTTGATATACCGAAGGTAGTTCGGAATCCCAGATATGATCACGGACATGACGAGGAGTCTCGAAATGGTTGAGACTTAAAGATCGATATATTGGATGACTATGTTCGGATACCGGAAAGGTTCCGGGAGGTTTCAGACATTTACGGGAGTACCGGGGGGTTACCGGAACCCCCCGGGGAGTATATTGGGCCTAATGGGCCTTAGTGGGAGAAGAGGACGGGCAGCCAAGGGCAGCCGTGCCCCCCTCCCCCTCTAGTCCGAATTGGACAAGGAGGGGGGCGGTGCCCCCCTTTTCTTCTCTCTTCTCTCCCTTCCTTCTCCTCTCCTACTCCAACTAGGAAAAGAGGGAGTGAAAGTGCGTTATATCGACTAGAGGGGGGGTGAATAGGCGATTTTTATGAAATTCTTCATTGAGGAATTTGCCGGTGAGAAAATTCCTTAGTGAAGAAATACTAGCAGCGGAATAAGTACTCAAAAGTAAACATAACAGAATAAAAGCATAGTCATCATGATGAAATGAAGACAGGCACAGATTACATGAAGCGTAAGCACAGGATAACACAGGATGAAGACAAACAGACTGAAGAAATTGAACTGAGGAAATTGAGAAAGTCTTCAGTCAAAGTCTTCAAACACAGATATGAACAAACACACAACACAATTATGAGGAAATGAAAGAGTTGAGGGAATAGAACCAGTAAGCTTGGTGAAGACAATGATTTGGTAGACCAGTTCCAACTGCTGTCTCAGTTGTACGTCTGGTTGGAGCGGTTGAGTATTTAAACTCGAGGACACACAGTCCCAGACACCCAGTCCTGAACACGCAGGTCAGGACACCAAGTCCTCACCGTATTCTCCTTGAACTAAGGTCACACAGACCTCGTCCAATCACTCGTGGTAAGTCTTTAGGTGACTTCCGAACCTTCACAAACTTGGTCACTCGGCGATCCACAATTCCTCTTGGTAACCGTCTGGAAGAAGCACAGTCTTCAAAGGTAACAAGCGTCGGATCCACGCAGGATCAATCTCTTCAGTGATGCTCAATCACTTAGGGATTGTAGGTGTTTGGGTTTGGGTTTTTCCTCACTTGATGATTTTCGCTCAAAGTCCTCGGAGGATGGGTTGCTCTCAAATGACAAGTGTTGGTTTCTCTTGGAGCAGCCAACCAGTTAGTAGTTGTAGGGGGCGGCTATTTATAGCCTAGGGAGCAGCCCGACATGATAAGACATAAATGCCCTTCAATGATATGACCGTTAGGTGGATAGATATTTTGGGACAGCTGGCGCATAGCACAGCAACGGTCGGAATTTTGAGTAGCAAAATCCTCAGGGCTATCATGTTCCTCATTGTGTAGACAATCCGCACTAGCGAATTTCTAACTCCTCATCCAGAAAAAATTCCTCAGAGACCAGAAGAACTTCGTCTCTGTCACTGAAGAATATGACTGGACTGTATGAGATTTCCAATGGCTTCACTCGAAGGGATTGGTAGGTGTAGGATTTTTAGTTGAGAATCACATGGAAATTTTTCCTTAGTATTTCCTCGACCCCCTTTAACAGTACGGTGTTTCCTATGACTCAAGAAAGAGAAAATGAAACTACAAAAACAAAAGTCTTCACGCTTCATGTTCCTCGAATGAATACCAAGTCTTCAAGGTCACACCAATTTCTTCACTTTCGAAGTCTTCAAAAAGTCTTCAGAAATCCAAAGTCTTCAGTCGAAGAACTTCATTTTTGGGGGTCGACTTTCTCTGTAAATATCAAACTCCTCATAGACTTATAGACCTGTGTACACTCACAAACGCATTAGTCCCTTAACCTATAAGTCTTCAATACACCAAAATCACTAAGGGTCACTAGATGCACTTACAATCTCCCCCTTTTTGGTGATTGATGACAATATAGGTTAAGTTTTCAATGGGGATAAACATATGAAGTGTAAATACTGATATTGAGGAATTTGATTGCAATATATAGAAGAACTCCCCTTGAAGATGTGCATAGTGAGGAACTTGCTTTTGAAGAAATGCACACTTGAAGGGTTGAATCATGGAGATCTCCCCTATATCTTGTAATTCATACACGCATTTGACATATAACAGTGAAGAATTTGAAATGCATGATGAAATATGGTGACTGATGTAATTCAGCATGTGTGCATTAACATATATGAGGAATAAGCATGCAGAAAAACATAATAAAAGTATCAGAGCACCATCGGGTTTAAGTTTACAACTCGATCCAATAAAGTCTCAGAAGAACGAGAGTTGTAACTTAAAAAGAAACGCCCATATAGAAAGACCCGCTTGAAGACTAACTCAAAATTCTCCCCCTTTGTTATCAAATGACCAAAAGGATCGAATATGAGGACTAACGCCCCTGAAGAATATCAAGTTGATGAAGGAGCGCCAGTGTTGTTGGGGTCATTTGTCGTAGTAGGGCCTGCCGCAATGTCGTCCAAGTCTTCATTCTCATCAGTGTCGCGCGATGAAGAATATGAGCTGGCCACCAAGGAGGGAACCTTGACCTTCTTGAATTTCTTCGGTGGAGGTGCAGACCAGTGAAAATCTTCCTTGAGACCCATTTTCTTCAGATCTTCTTCACCATACAGATGTGACAGTATTGCCCAGGTGCGACCGAAGACTTCATGGAGGTAGTAATGGTTTTTCTTCACTGCATTGTGTGTAGCAGTCATGTTGTGAAGAAATGAACCAAACTGACGCTTAACCCATTTATGATTTCAATCCAGCTTCTGGTGAAGACTAAGAAGAAGCTCACGGTCAGTCATCACATGAGTAGCAGTGGCTTGAGGAGTAGACTTGGGTGCATTGGCAGAGTCATGTGTGGAAGAGTCATCATTGGTGGAATAAGAGGCAGCTTTGCGAAACTGTCCATCCAATGGACGAATGCCTTCATCTATAACAGCTGGTGCCTTGCCCTTTTCATCAACTGAGGAATAGGTCCGCTTGAGGACTTCAATTGGGGGCAAGTAGCTGAGGTGATTCTGAAAATCAGCTTTATAGTTGAGTGAAGACCTTGTCCTGAGGAATCTCATAATCCAAGGTGCATAAGGCTTCAGCTCAAACGGAGACAGTGCAACATTTGCCAGAGTCCTCATGAAGAAATCATGATAATTGACAGGAATGCCATGAACGATATTGAATACCAGATTCTTCATGATGCCAACAATTTCCTCATCAGATGAGTCGTGGCCTTTGATAGGACTCATTGTCCTCGTAAGAATACGATAGACAGTTCTGGGCACATAAAGTAATTCCTTCACGAGGAATTTGGTTCGCGGGTCCTGACCTAGCTTCAAAGGTTTCATCAGAACTTGCATGCAGTGATTTGTAAGCTCAGGTTCACTATAGATGCAACGAGCTTCTTCAAGGGGAGGACTGAGTGGTATGGCACGAAGCAATTCAGTAGCTGGTGCTGTGTAGTGTGTGTTTTCAGACATCCAGTCCAGCACCCATGAATTCACATCTTCATAATCTCCTGTGATGTGCAGCGTCGCATAAAATTGAAGAATCGGTTCTTCATTCCAATCACAGATGTCAGAGCAAAAGTTTAACAGTCCAGCGTCGTGAAGAACACTGAGGACTGGCACGAAACACGACAGAGATTCCATATCCACACGAGGAATGTGCTCATGGTAGAAGATTTTCTCTTTGTTGAACAACACTGAGGAATAGAAATCTGCTTGACTAGCAATCCAGAAACGCCTCTTCCTTATACGAGCAGAATCATATGGGTTGTAGTCTTTGAAGAATACATGCTCGCCGAAGAAATCATCAGCCTTGAACTTTTGCTTGCGTGAGAATGGATCCTTTGGCTTAGGCAGAGGAGTGTCAGTGAGTTGCATCACGACCTCAGGAATCGCAATCTCAGGTTCTTCAGGCTGAGGAATTTCTGGTTCCTCTTTAGTGGCAGTCTGTGTCTTCAGATGTTCAGCAGCAACAGTTTCTTCAGCACTAGTGGCTGGAATTTCCTCACGTACAGATGAAGTGGGGTGAGTTTCTTCAGAGCCCATTTGAACAGTTTGTGCAGGGGACTGAGGTATTTGGTGCAACGGTGTGAACATTGGAGAGGTTGGATGCTTACTTTCCCATAATTCATCACTCATCACTAGTGTGGAGCAGCCAACGTCCACATCTTCATCTTCCATTTCTTCAACGCCAGCCTCTTCAGCTGTGAACTGAGGCATAGGCGAGGAGATAACAGGTGTTGAAGGGACCGCATCCACTTCAATTTCTTCATCATCTGCTCTGACGAAGCAGCAGAATGATTTTCTTCATCTGATCCACTAGGGATCTCATATTCTTCACCAAAAGGAACAAGATCCTTTGATGGCATGGTTGAGATTGGAACAGCATCAATGGGATTAGCAAATGAACTGGTCAAAGGCTTCATCTTCTTCGGAGCTGAAGAATCTGAAGTAGCTGATGCTTTCCTTTTCTTCACTGTTGCATGCTCTGCAGCCTTGGTCTTCTTCACATCTGATGCAGCTAGAAGGATCGGAGTTGGTGTTGGCGTAGGAGAAGCAGAGGAATCTGGTTGATTTTCTTCAGGCACAACTGATGCAGTTTCCCTGATTTCTTCAGTTTCTTTAGGCGCACCACTAGTGGATGCCCTGGCAATTTCTTCAGTGACTGGAATGCAGTCATCAGCCCTGGAACTCACGTTTTCTTCAACAGCCTGATTTTCATCAGCGGTGTTGGCATGTTCTTCAGTCAGCTGAGCAGATGCTTCAGCCTGAGGAATTTCTTGTTGTGTTGGGGCAGCAACATTGGAAGTGAAGTTATCAGCAAGTCTTACAAAACAAACCTTGGCTCCAAGCCAATTAGCGCGGTATGCGTCAAATTCATCACTGAGTTTCTTGATCTCAGTTTGAATAACGACAAGTTCTTCAGTTGTCATAGAGACAACGTTTTTCTTCAGATAGCGCTCCTTGTACTGCGCTTTCTTGATCTGCCTGGCCTTCTCAAATTTCCATTTTTCTTCTTGAATGAAGTGGGTCAGCATGTGACTTTGGCCAGGAGTCAGCTTGAAATCAGGCATGGGAGTGTTGGGGTTCTTGTGTCAAATATCAATGTATTCGAGGATCAACCTGGGATCCAAAAGCAGTGGCACATCTGTTCCCTTGGCTCTAGCGGCCCTTACTTGCCTATCTCTGATGATTTCAGCAAGTTCATCATCATCAGCTTTGTCTTCTTCAGACGACACTTGGAAGGCGACCTGCTTCTTCTGAGGACTAGGGCGAGGACCTCGTCCAACAGTGGCCTTTGTCTTCAGTAGAGAGGGTCCCGTTGAAGAATTTGGTGCAGCTGAGGAACTAGCTGAAGCTCCTAAGGCAATTGAGACGCCTGTGGTCCTTTGACACGTGGCGAGATGCACAGGTGCAGAGGACTTTGTCGGAGCGGCCGAAGACTTTGGCGGAGGAGCTGAGGACTTTTGAGGAATAGGAGCAACATGAGGAATTGGCCGTGAGGGCTTTGAGGTTTCTGGCCGTGAGCGCATTGCTAAGGAACTTGGCCTTGAGGGCACTGTTGGTGAAGCACTTGGCTTACGCGCAGGCTTCTTTGACATAGCCTTATTTGGCTTGACAACAGAGGCCTCAGCAGAGGCAGCAGCAGCAGAGTCTTCATTGAATTTCCTCACTGCTTCTCTGGCTTGCTTAGCCAACTTGGCTTGGCGCTTGGCCCATTCATCAGGATAGTCCTCACCGCGCTTGAGGCTGGTGGGATCAGCTATTTGGCTAGGTGCCAATGGAGGTCTTGGGCATGGAGGATTGAGTGCGAATTTCTTCATGTACTTTGGAGTAACATACCTATACTCCCTCCACTCTCTTGCCCATCTACTTTCTATCCTCTATATGCGCACCTTGCGCTGATTTTTGTCCTCTTTTCCAAACTTGGCCTCATCAGGAGTGCAGTAATCCTTGTATATGTCATTAGGGATTTCAAACGTTGTGTTGACCTCAGCCCTCTTTCCTCCTTTCTGTGGCTTCTTACCGTCACCCATTTTCTTCAGTTGAGAAATTTAAACAATTGAATTTTCTGAAGAAGTATGCAACTTTTCTTCAAGGAACGCTGCAAATGAGTTAAGTTGATGAGAACCTAGTGATTCAGCAGCTGACATGAGTACCTGTGAACAGAGTATAGTTGCGAGGAATTTGGAGAGGTCATATGCATTCTCAGAAGGTTTTATAAATAACAAGTTTGAGGAATTTGACCAGGTGAGTCTTGAAGAATTTCACTAAGCGTTCTTTGTCTTAGGTTCCAGAGATGTGTAGATCAAGAATCCATACATTTGAGGAATCTTGAAGAAAAACATAGCTTAGAGAAACGAATCAAGGACAGATGATATGAGAGGTGTTTTAGTGTGTGAAGATATGAAGAAAAACACCTTTGAAGATTTTGTATATATTCATTCGAATCAACGAGGGCAGTAAAAGTAACTTTTAATTACCCTAGATGAAGAACACGACGAACAGTGAGGTGGAGAGGTGAAGTTCGTCTGTGTAGATCTTCCATGCCCTAACTTGGCAGAGGAAGACGGCTACGGCGGCGGCGGAGTGAAGATTTCCGCGGCCGGCGCGAGTACGGCGCCGACGAGGTCGAGGCAGTGAAGCTCTTCCTCACCGGCGACAATGAAGTAGCGGTGGCGCTAGGGTTTGAGAAGCTTGAGCTAGAGAGGGGTCGAACAGAGTAAAAGAAGTGAGGAGGGGAAGAGGGGTATTTATAGCCATGGTGAAAAACTGTTCGCCCGAAGAAATTGGACGAACGTGCCCCTGACCCTTCTCATTCGCTTGACATGTGTCACCCACGTACTGAGAGGTGGAGATCGTGTGCGATCGTGGGTGAAAGGATAAGTGTATCATGGGATGCGGAACGGTTTGAGCGGCAAAGCAGAAAATTTAGATAAGATAGGTTTTAAAGTTCCGTTCGCAATTTCTTAGCTGACAAGGACACAGTGAAGATTTTGAACGAGTTTCAAATAGAACGCACATGAAGAATTTGTGAACAGATTGGGTTGAGTATAGCATAGAGGGGGAAAGGGTCCGATCACATTCACTTAGCAGAAAAAACCAACTTGAAGAAATAGTAATAAGTGAATGTTGTAGAGGACATAAACTAGTATATATATATATATAGCCAATGAAGAAAAACGACGAAAACAGTGAAGACAATGCAAAGTTGAACAATATGAACAACTGAGGAATTTCAACTTTTGGTGGTGGCGTGACCCACCGTATAAGAAAGATGATTTCAGACACGCATACAATTATCCTAGGGTTCTGAGAATCAATTCTTCGTTAATTTCTTCACACTTAGAGTGTTATTCTTCATTGATTGAAGAAAAACGTTTCTTCATGTGTTGCACATCTAAGTCATCAATTTTGCATAAGTGTTAGGATGAGTGTCCTTTTCAAAGAACATTCGAAGATTCTAGGATATTTAGATCACACCGCAACTTGCTAAATCTCTTCTCATCCAAGGGCTTTGTGAAGATATCGGCTAGCTATTCTTCAGTCTTCACATGCTCAATAGAAATGTCACCCTTCAACACATGATCACGAAGAAAATGATGACAAATCTGAATGTGCTTAGTCTTCGAGTGCTGAACTGGGTTGTGAGCAATCTTGATGGCACTCTCATTGTCACAAAAGAGAGGCACATTCTTCATGTTGACGCCGTAGTCCTTGAGAGTTTGCTTCATCCATAGCAATTGAGCACAGCAAGAACCAGCGACAATGTACTCAGCTTCACTAGTAGATAGTGATACGTAGTTCTGTTTCTTCGAGGACCAACAGACCAAAGATCGTCCGAGGAAATGACATGTACCAGATGTTGACTTGCGGTCCACATGATCACCAGCATAGTCAGAGTCAGAATATCCAATGAGATCAAAAGCCGAGCCCTTGGGGTACCATAATCCAAGTGTTGGTGCGTGAGCTAGATATCGAAGAATATGCTTCATGGCCTTATGGTGTGATTCCTTCGGTGTAGCTTGAAATTAGGCACACATGCAAACACTAAGCATTATGTCTGGCCTAGATGCACATAAGTACAATAAAGAGACAATCATGGAGCGGTATACCTTATTGTCGGCGTACTGGGAACCAGGGTACCCAGACTTTCCTGTCAGTGGCCCACGTCATGTTCCTGGTACGGCCCGGTAGGGCCCAGCTGACCGACCGGCTGCTCAAGACCCTCGCGAGGGGGCTAGCCCTAGCGAGGAGAACGACCAAGACCTCCTCAGAGAGCGGCCTCACCTAGGATGCTCCAGAGGGGCAACCAAGACCTCTCCCAAGAGTGGCCTCAGCTAGGCTGCTTCGGGAGGGCGGAGATCTCAAGGCAAGGGCTGCCTCAGGAGGAGGCAGTGACACAAGCCATGACGAACCATGTCAGCGGGCACCAGTGGGCGCAGTTTCCATATCGGTGCAAAGGAGACCGCGCAGGCGCAGGTTCCCAAGGGGCGAGACAAAGATTTCCCCTTTGGTGCAACAGGACCGAAGACCGCAAGGACGGCAGGAAGGATGTCATCGCCGAGCCCACCACCGCGTCACCGCCTGCCCTCTTTGCAGGCGAATACCACCTTTTGTCAGGATAGGAGCGTCCTTGTGTTCCCGCTCAAATGGCCGTTGTGGGATTCCCTTCCCGCCTAAACATTTCGGGGGAAGAGGACCCTGGCCGTCTATATAAGTAGCTAGGGTTCCTAGCATAGAAAGCAAGAACGTCCGCTTCCTCACCCCTCTCGAGCTCGCCTCCTGAGCTCAGGAAACCACTGTATTTGTTCATATTCGAGCCCTCGCGAGGCCAATCCACTAAAGCAGGACGTAGGATTTTACACCGCAAGGTGGCCTGAACCTGGGTAAACTCTTGTGTGCTCTACTTGTTTGCTTTCTTGCATTCCATTCCCACCACCAGGAGAAGAGCGAGGCACTAGGTAGACGTGTAGTGGGAGAGATCTTCGTCACGCCACTGTGTTCGAATCTTAAGGGTTTTGCGGAGCCCTGAATCCGACATTTGGCGCGCCAGGTAGGGGGCACGTCGAAATCTCGCCTCTCCGACGACCTCGCCTCATTCTTCTCCAACGACCCGCCCTACCCCAGCTCCGACGCCTCTGATGGCGGAGGCGCAGCCGACGTGCACCGAAGGATACGGCGCTCGGACCGTTCGAGCGTCGCCCTTCGGCCAAGGGACGCGCCGCCACCTCGCCTTGATTGGAGCCGACGGCACAATGAGCATCGCCGACCCGCCGCTTGGAGACCGGCAGCCTCCACCGCCCACGCGGCACCAGAACCGCGCGGCGGCGCGTGCTGCCGGCCACGCCACGGCAAACTCCCGGGACCAGCGCGAGACGGCAAACATGAGGGCCGCGCTGCTAGTAGCAAGGGAACTACTGAGATGCCGGTTGCTCGACGCCGGCCATGACGCACTGCTCCTCAGGGTGGTCGAACTCCTCGATGCCGCCGCCACCGAGCCGAGCCGTTCTGCTTCCGCATAACGTCTCTAGAGACTGGGGGCCGCCCCGACCGCTCGTGGTCGCCCGTGTGGGCAAGGCCGACCACGACCTACGAGGGGGATGTGGGGTACGATCCGCTGAACCCTGCATACGACTCCGTCCAGCTGCCACAGGCCCACCCGCATCCAGGCGCCGGCCGTGGCAAAGATCCATCTGAGAGCAGTCTCTAGGCCGCACTCAATGCCCGACACCACCAGACATCGACGGTCGGGGGCTCGGGACCGCGGGGACAGGAACCTCGCCCTCCACCCCTGGCCATCAGCTCCCCGCCGTCGCCACCGATGGCTATGGGGCAGGAATGAAGGAGGAACGCTCGCCCGCGCGAGCAATCGCGTGGGCCGGCGCACAGGCGGGGAGCTCCTACACCCTGCCCTGCGAGAGGCGATGCCCGCCATGACCAGAAACACTTCACCATGGTCTCAGGATGCCTGGGGGGCGCCCCAGGCCTTGTTCGAAGACAGAAAGGGAGAGAGGGCCCGGGCGGGGCCCTCGTCCCCTCACGCGTGACCCGTCGCGCACGAGCCCGCCCTGGATTTCGCCAGGGGCTCACCGGCGGCGGGTATGATGCGCGTGGGGAGGGGCCTCCTCTCCCTCCACTCAAAGCTCAAGATGCCGCGCCTCCCGGCGTGCCATCCCTCGAGCTATGGAGGGTACATCGGGGGCGGTACGGCAGCCCGCCCTATGCACGTCAGGAGGGCCCAAGACCGAGGCTTCATCCCCCCACTCGTGTGACCCCGTACCCTTTGGGTCTCTCCTTGATCAGGAGGGTTCAGGGGCCATTAGGAGCGTGAGCGGGGCGGGGTCCCCCTCGCACCTCAGGACGCCGTGCTTCCGGGCGATGTTAGCCCCTCAGGGCGAAGCGTGCCCGGAGGTCGCGTAAGCGGTGTGCCTGGTGCTCGGCAGGGGGGCCTATAGCTAAGGTCTCATCCCCCCACTATGCGTAGTGTCCCACCTCATGAACGCCGCCTTTGGGTGGGCCCATGGCAGGAGCGTACTAGCGCGGGGCGGGGTCCTCAAGTGAAGGGGCGGGCACGTCAGAAGATCTCCACTCGTGACACTCTCACATAATAATGAGTGGGGCTGTACACGCCTCGGAGTCTTCTGAGCGCCGCCCTGGGGCCTCACGGGGGCTCCCACCCACGTCCTAGTGGAAGTACCATGCTCCGCGCTAGCCATCGACACTGCCCTCCAATGCCCACATCAACCGGTGGTAGCCCTATGCTCCGCGCTAGGGAGAAGACTGAAGACCTGCTCAGGGCCGGACGCGGTCCCCCTCCTTTTGGCCATTCGCCCTTGCCTCTTTTGTATCTGCCTTCTGGAGCCGAGCTTGCGGCTGCGCGTTTTGTCTTTGAGATAAAGGGGGGAAGTTTCTCGTTCGTGTTTTGCCGAGTTCTTTCGCTCTTTTTGTTCTTAGCCCCCCTTTGGCTAAAGTTGTCCGCAGCCGCGACCCTGCCGGATCGTTCCTCGCGAGCAGGGGCCGGGGCACAGTGCGTATGTCCTGTCTGGCCGACGACCGGACCGCCAATCCTCCCGCAACAGTCGCAAGTACTCGCGAGACGCGCTCAAACAGGGTCGGCAGGCACTCCCTCGGAAACACAACATAGGCCGAGGCCCCGGCCTCAGGAGCGGACGTCACAAGGGAGTCCTCAAACCCATCCTTACATCGTCAAAAGCTCAAATTAGATAACGTTCATCTTGACTGGCTCTAGGGCCACAATCCAAAAACTTTTATGAAAAGAGCAGGACTGGGCAAAGCGTCGGCTCCATCCACAAGACCGCCGACGTCGTCCTCAGACACTGGTGCATCTTCAACCGCCGGAACAAGCTTCGTCACCAACACCTCCACGTGGTCACTCACCCACGCCTCCACGTCGCCAGCAACCACATCAGGCACCGGCTTCAGCAGGGCCCTGAAGTCGGAGCGCGGGTCAAGGCGAAGTAGATTCTTGAAGATGCGCGTGACCGCGCGCCGAAGAACGTCGCGGCTTTGCTCCTCGACAAGCTGCTGCGCCGTCGTAACCTGGCCCTCAAGACGATCAACCACTTCGCTGAAGAACTTGAGGTACCAGGCGTCATCAGCTGTCAGGGGGTCGTCGACCCCTGAACCAAGGAGCTCACGCAAGGCTCCGTTGGCCCTGTTCCCCAAGGCTGTGAGCATCTCTGAGTGGACCCTTCACATCCCATGAGCATGGGCGGCTTCAGCAGGGCTCAGGGCTGCGGAGGCAGAGATGTCCTCCACCCGCTGGTAAAAGCGGGACAACTCTGCCCTCGCGGCAACGCGGGCCTTCTCGGACGCTTGTTTGTGGCGCTCGGCCGCCGCGCAAGCCTCCTTCGATGCCCGTGCATGACGTTCCGAGGCAGAGCGAGCCGTCTCTGACGCCTACAGACGATGCTTGGAGCCCGCCAGCTGCCCCTCGAGGGCGGCGATCTTCTTCTTCAGCTCATTGCCCTTCTTGACGAAGCGAGTCTCGTGGAGTTCCAGCTTCCCGCGATAGTCTTCCTGTAAAACCCGGATCTCCAAGGCGGCCTTGGCCTCTCGACCGTCTAGCTCGATCTCGGCCTCGGCCACCTGACGCTCCATCGTCTCCAGGTGCTCGCGCTCCATGCCCAGCTCCATCGCTTCAAGAGTCAGCGCCTCCTCCCGCGCCAATAGACCAGCAGGGCCGTTGCCAGCCGTAGCCACGGCAAGGGCGGCCATCCGAGCTCGCACCTGGCGCTCAAGGGCCGCGTTCAAGGCTTCGAGCTTGTGTTCACGGTCCTCGGCCGCCACCCGTCGGCGATCGGCATCTCGGGCTTCCTCCAAAGCACGGTCACGCGCTTCGTAAGCGGTGGCCAGGGACGCCTCCGCTTTCTCCAAGACGGCCTCATGCTACCGCCGGCTCAGGTTCACAGCAGTCTTCAGCTTGCACCACTCCTCTGAGAGGCGCAGGTCCTCAGCTCCGACGTGCTTGTCCACCTCGGCGACCTCATCCCCGAGGCGCCTCAAGACATCCGACGCCTCCCGCAACAGGCCCTGGTGGACCACACTCCAACGCTGCGTAAGACCCAGAAAACGACTAGGCCCATCTACGACATCCGGGCCATCCAGAGGAGGCTCCTCCATGCCCTCAGCATGGGCCCGGGGGCTTGCCTCAGGAGCAGAGGGCTCCTCCAATGAGAATGGAAGACGCAAGCCAGGCAGGCGGGTAGCATCCGGGGCCGCCCCGAGGGCCTGCTGGTCCACAATAAAGGCAAGCCCTGGGCCCCAAGGCGAGCTCCCAAGGGGCCAGAGGCAGCCTTGCCCCAGGAGCACTCGGGGGCTGGGAGCGTGGTTCACAAACGAAAGTCCCGGCACGAGCTCCGCCGAGGGATTGGCATGGTCCGAAGGGCGGGCACTGTTAGAAATACCTACGGGGCCTGCAGAACGGTCCTGAGGTGGGCTCGCGGTCGCCGCGGAGGGGGCCCTGACGAGCAAGGAATCAGGAAGGCCTCATCAAAAGGGGTCAAGGAAACTAAGAGCACATACCTGCTCAGCATCGCCCGCTTCGTCCTCTTCAGAGCCCTGGGGGCTGGGCCACAGCTACTCCGCATCTTTCGCCTCCTGCTTAGCTCCGCGAGGGACAGCAGGGGGCTGCGAGGAGTTGATGCGCCCTGTGCAGGGGCATGACCACGATGAGTGTCGGCGTCCCCCTTGGCGATGCTGGCCGCGGCTTCGGGGGCTGGGCAGCCCCCGTCATCGGCATCCCCCGTGACCTCGAAGACTGACTGGTGCCCTTCGCCCGCGTCTACCTCGGAGGCGGGACACTGGGCCTCCCCTTCAACAACCTCGGGGGCCATCGCGTCCCCGCCGCCTCCTACCTCTGGTGCCAGCTGCGCCCCCACACCATCAGCTTCCCGTGCTGGGGACACCCATGCCCCGCCTGCCCGATCCGAGGACGACGTGGACCGGGCATCAGGAGCGCCACCGGATGTATTTTTTGCCAGTAGAAATGACGGGCTCGTGAGCCCTGGCACCACCTCCATAGGGTTGTCGCGAGGTCCGGAGACGCCCTCCGGCAGCAGCCCCCATGCGTCGAAGCGGGGCATCTTCTCAGCATAAGCCCTCCCGGACACGGGAGCCAAGCACAAAGGAGTCGCGTAGGCGGAGCACACGCCGGGCACTTCACCAACGAGCAACAGAAACATTTTGTGGAGCGTCTCGGGAGGAAGAGGTTTCCGTTGCAGGCACATCGGATCCCCCCACTTGGAAAGGGTCCACATCGGCCGAGAGTGGCACTGGAGCGGGGCGATGCGCACGGCGAGGAAGTCCCGCACCACCATCCCCAGGGTCAGCCCGCTCTCCCTCAGGCTGGCCAGGCGGCGCCAGACTCACTCTGCCCGTGGGTCCAAGAGGGCCTCGTGCCCCCATCCCGAGCTTGGCTTCGCGGACGCGCGAGGAAGCTCAAGCAGAGGGCTGTGTGTAGTGGCATCGACATAGACCCATTGTCGACGGAACCCCGCCGTGGCCGGGCGGAGCGTGAAGTCAATCCCGGAGGCTGCAGTTGCCTCCACCGCGCGCAGCGACACACATCCCGAGCACTGCCCCCCGTCAACCAGACGGAGGGCGAAGAAGTGGCGAAGCAGGGCCACAGATGGAGGAATGCCGATGTAGACTTCGCACAGGAACACGAAGCCGGAGAGGAGGACGATGGACCTCGGATCCAGATGCAACGCCAAGACCTGGTAACGCGTGAGCACCGCATTGAAGAACTCGGAGAAAGGGGGGACAAGACCGGCGAAGATGGCATGGAGATGAAGCTGGATGTCGGTGGCGTTCATCTCCAGCACCAGCCGGGAGGCAGGCCCGGCCTTGGTTGGTCCCCACTCATTGGATTCATCGGCTAGGGAATGGCGGACCTTGTCCATGCCCTCTTGGTTCACCATAGAGGAGCTGCCGAGCGCCGGCTCGTGGCCCGGTGGCGGTGGCGGCGCAGCTGCACCGATTACCCTCTTCCTTGCCCGGCACGGCATGGCAGCGAGGGCAGGGGACAAAGGAAGCAAGGAGAAGAAGAAGGCGATGGGGAGGAAGGAAGACAGGAGCGACGGCAGGGGAGCCGCTTATCATCTGCGCAATGGTCAAATCACACGGTTACCAAGGCTGCGTGGGGAGTGGAGTCGTCACGTCCCATCCAACTGTCACGCGCCAGCCTGGCCCGCAGACTTTGGGGCCCATGGCACTTCGTCCTCGGCCAGGCTTCACCCAGAAGGCAACTCCGCGCGTGCCTTGGGACCGGGGGCTACTGTCGGCGTACTGGGAACCAGGGTACCCAGACTTGCCTGTCTGTGGCCCACGTCGTGTTCCTGGTATGGTCCAGTAGGGCCCTGCTGACCGACCAGCTGCTCAAGACCCTCGTGAGGGGGCCAGCCCTAGCGAGGAGAACGACCAAGACCTCCTTAGAGAGCGGCCTCACCTAGGCCGCTCCAGAGGGGCAACCAAGACCTCTCCCAAGAGTGGCCTCAGCTAGGCTGCTTCGGGAGGGCGGAGATCTCAAGGCAAGGGCTGCCTCAGGAGGAGGCAGTGACGCAAGCCATGACGAACCATGTCAGTGGGCGCCAGCGCACGCCAGAGGGCACAGTTTCCATATCGGTGCAAAGGAGACCGCGCAGGCGCAGGTTCCCGAGGGGCGAGACAAAGGTTTCCCCTTTGGTGCAACAAGACCGAAGACCGCAAGGATGGCAGGAAGGATGTCATCGCCGAGCCCACCACCGCGTCACCGCCTGCCCTCTTTGCAAGCGAAGACCACCTTTTGTCAGGATAGGAGCGTCCTTGTGTTCCCGCTCAAATGGCCGTTGTGGGATTCCCTTCCCGCCTAAACATTTTGGGGGAAGAGGACCCTGGCCGTCTATATAAGTAGGTAGGGTTCCTAGCATAGAAAAGGGGACCAACCCATTGGGACTTAGCATAGCAAAGGAGCAATAACATCCGCTTCCTCACCCCTCTCGAGCTCGCCTCCTGAGCTCAGGAAACCACTGTACTTGTTCATATTCGAGCCCTCACGAGGCCAATCCACTAAAGCAGGACATAGGGTTTTACACCGCAAGGTGGCCTGAACCTGGGTAAACTCTTGTGTGCTCTACTTGTTTGCTTGCTTGCATTCCATTCCCACCACCAGGATAAGAGCGAGGCGCTAGGTAGACGTGTAGTGGGAGAGATCTTCGTCTCACCCCTGTGTTCGAATCTTAAGGGTTTTGCGGAGCCCGGAATCCGACACTTATGATCGAAGTCGATAACATTTTCATCAGTACACAGATGGCCATTTGTGGGCATAGGAATTTTGACGCCTTTGCAATCTTGCATGACGAATTTCCTCAGTACATCCTTGAGGTATTTCTCCTGAGATATGAATATGTCATTGTGTTGTTGACGAATTTGAAGACCTAAGAAGAATTTCAACTCTCCCATCATAGACATTTGATATTCTTCACTCATCATATAGGCAAATTCATCACTATAATGATGGTCAGTACAGCCAAAGATAATATCATCAACATATATTTGGCACACAAACAATTCATCATCATAAGATTTAGTGAAAAGAGTAGGGTCGAGTGAACCGGGTTTGAAGCCTTTCTTCATGAAGAATTCCTTCAAGGTATCATACCACGCCCGTGGGGCCTGCTTGAGGCCATAGAGGGCCTTGTTGAGTCTGAAGACTTTGTCAGGATTCTTCGGATCTTCAAAACCTGGGGGTTGAGCAACATATACTTCTTCCTCAAGTTTACCACTGAGGAATGAATTTTTCACATCCATTTGATATAAAGTGATATCATGATGGTTAGCATAAGGAAGTAATATGCGAATAGCCTCTAGTCTAGCAACAGGTGCAAAAGTTTCATCGAAGTCAATTCCTTCAACCTGTGTGTAGCCTTGAGCTACGAGCCGTGCCTTATTCCTCACCACAAGGCCATTTTCATCTTGCTTGTTGCGGTAGATCCACTTTGTGCCAATGATATTGTGCTTGCGAGGATCTGGACATTTTACCAGTTCCCAGACATTGTCGAGCTCGAACTGATGTAATTCTTCTTGCATGGCCTGAATCCACTCAGGCTCCAGAAATGCTTCATCTACCTTAGTGGGCTCTGTGATGGAGACAAAGGCATAGTGCCCACAAAAGTTAGATAAATGTGAAGCTTTTGTGCGTGTGAGAGGACCTGGCACTTTGATGTCATTGATGATCTTTTAAACTTGCACTTCTTTTGCAATGCGAGGATGAGCTGGTTGTCATTGAGGAATTTGATCAACATTCTCTTCAGCACCATTTTCTTCAGTATTTTCTTCAGGTGCATTAGCTCGACATTCTTCTTGTTCTGGAATGAATTCTTTAGCAGATTCTTTAGTAGGAATGACATCCTCAGTAGCCTTGAACTTGATAGTTTCCTCAGGTGCTGGTTCATCTATCACAATAGGTAGGTGCTCTCTTTGCGAGCCATTAGTTTCATCGAACCGCACATCTACAGTTTCAAAAACGTTGTGAAGAATGTTGTTGAAGACTCTGTAGGTGTGCGAGTCCTTTCCGTAACCAAGCATAAAACCTTCATGTGCTTTCGGTGCAAATTTTGAGTTGTGATGAGGATCTCTAATCCAACATTTAGCACCGAAGACTTTGAAATAACTTACATTGGGTTTCTTATCAGTGAGGAGTTCATATGCAGTCTTCTTGAAGAATTTGTGAAGATATACTCTGTTGATGATGTGGCACGCAGTATCAATTGCCTCAATCCAGAACCGACGAGGCGTTTTGTATTCATCAAGCATAGTGCGAGCCATCTCAGCAAGAGTCCTGTTCTTGCGCTCCACGACGCCGTTCTGCCGAGGAGTGTAAGGAGCAGATAACTCATGAGTAATACCAAGTTCATCAAGATAGTCATCTAGACCAGAATTCTTAAACTCAGTTCCATTGTCACTTCTGATGTGCTTGATCTTCACACCAAAGTTGGTTGAAGCCCTCGAGGAAAATCGTTTGAAGACTTCCTGCACTTCATGTTTGTAAGTAACAATGTGTACTCATGTGTATCGAGAGTAATCATCAACAATAACAAAGCCATATTGAGATGCATCATTTGAAACAGCAGAATAATGGTTAGGACCGAAGAGATCCATGTGAAGCAGTTCAAATGGACGAGTAGTGGTCATGATAGTCTTCGCTGGATGCTTGGCCTTTGTCATCTTCCCAGCTTCACAAGCTCCGCATAGGTGATCCTTGAGGAATTTGACATTCTCGATGCCGATGACATGCTTATTCTTCGCAAGCGTGTCCAAATTCCTCATGCCTGCATGACCAAGTCGTCGATGCCAGAGCCAGCCTTCTGAAGCTTTTGCAAGTAGGCACACGGCTGGTTGTGGTCCTGTAGAGAAATCAACAATATACAGGTCTCCTATCCTAAAGCCTTCAAAGACTTTGGAATTGTCAGCTTCCATAACCACAACACAATGGTACTTGCCAAAGACAACAACCATATCAAGATCACAAAGCATTAAGACAGACATAAGGTTGTATCCTAAGGACTCAACAAGCATGACTTTGTCCATGTGTCGATCCTTTGTGATCGCAACCTTACCTAGTTCGGAGTCCCAGATATGATCACGGACATGACGAGGAGTCTCGAAATGGTCGAGACGTAAAGATCGATATATTGGATGACTATGTTCGGATACCGGAAAGGTTCCGAGAGGTTTCAGACATTTACTAGAGTACCGGGGGGTTATCGGAACCCCCCGGGGAGTATATTGGGCCTAATGGGCCTTAGTGGGAGAAGAGGAGGGGCAGCCAAGGGCAGCCGCGCTCCCCTCCCCCTCTAGTCCGAATTGGACAAGGAGGGGGGCGGTGCCCCCCTTTCCTTCTCTCTTCTCTCCCTTCCTTCGCCTCTCCTACTCCAACTAGGAAAAGAGGGAGTCAAAGTGCATTATATCGACTAGAGGGGGGGGGGTGAATAGGCGATTTTTATGAAATTCTTCACTGAGGAATTTGCCGGTGAGAAAATTCCTTAGCGAAGAACTACTAGCAGCGGAATAAGTACTCAAAAGTAAACATAACAGAATACACGCATAGTCATCATGATGAAATGAAGACAGGCACAGAGTACAGGAAGCGTAAGCACAGGATAACACAGGATGAAGACAAACAGACTGAGGAAATTGAACTGAGGAAATTGGGAAAGTCTTCAGTCAAAGTCTTCAAACACAGATATGAACAAACACACAACACAGTTATGAGGAAATGAAAGAGTTGAGGGAATAGAACCAGTAAGCTTGGTGAAGACAATGATTTGGTAGACCAGTTCCAATTGTTGTCTCAGTTGTACGTCTGGTAGGAGCGGCTGAGTATTTAAACTCGAGGACACACAGTCCCGGACACCCAGTCCTGAACACGCAGGTCAGGACACCAAGTCCTCACCGTATTCTCCTTGAACTAAGGTCACACAGACCTCATCCAATCACTCGTGGTAAGTCTTCAGGTGACTTCCGAACCTTCACAAACTTGGTCACTTGGTGATCCACAATTCCTCTTGGATGCTCTAGACCATGATGCCTAACCGTCTGGAAGAAGCATAGTCTTCAAAGGTAACAAGCGCCGGATCCATGCAGGATCAATCTCTTCAGTGATGCTCAATCACTTGGGGTTTGTAGGTGTTTGGGTTTGGGTTTTTCCTCACTTGATGATTTTCGCTCAAAGTCCTCAGAGGATTGGTGATAAGACATAAATGCCCTTCAATGATATGACCGTTAGGTGGATAGATATTTTGGGACAGCTGGCGCATAGCACAACAACGGTCGGAATTTTGAGTAGAAAAATCCTCAGGGCTATCATGTTCCTCACTGTGTAGACAATCCGCACTGGCGAATTTCTAACTCCTCAGCTAGAACAAATTCCTCAGAGACCAGAAGAAATTCGTCTCTGTCACTGAAGAATATGGCTGGACTGTATGAGATTTCCAATGGCTTCACTCGAAGGGATTGGTAGGTGTAGGATTTTGAGTTGAGCATCACATGGAAATTTTTCCTTAGTATTTCCTCAACCGCCTTTAACAGTACGGTGTTTCCTATCACTCAAGAAAGAGAAAATGAAACTACGAAAACAAAAGTCTTCACGCTTCATGTTCCTCGAATGAATACCAAGTCTTCAAGGTCACACCAATTTCTTCACTTTCAAAGTCTTCAGGAAGTCTTCAGAAATCCAAAGTCTTCAGTCGAAGAACTTCATTTTTAGGGGTCGACTTTCTTTGTAAATATCAAACTCCTCATAGACTTATAGACCTGTGTACACTCACAAACGCATTAGTCCCTTAACCTATAAGTCTTCAGTACACCAAAATCACTAAGGGGCACGAGATGGACTTACAGGGAGTCCTACTCCCGGTGGGAGTAGGACTCCCCCCTTGGCGCGCGCTCCTCCTTGGCCAGCCGCCTCCCCCTAGCTCCTTTATATACGGGGGAAGGGGGCACCCCATAGACACAAAAATTGATCTGTTGATCTCTTAGCCGTGTGCGGTGCCCTCCTCCACCATAATACACCTCGGTTATATCGTAGCGGTGCTTAGGCGAAGCCCTATGTCGGTAGCTTCATCAACATCGTCACCACGCCGTCGTGCTGACGAAACTCTTCCCTGAGCTCTATTGGATCGTGAGTTCGTGGGACGTCACCGAGCTGAACGTGTGCTGAACACGGAGGTGTCGTACGTTCGGTGCTGAGGATCGGTCAATCGTGAAGACGTACGACTACATCAACCGCGTTGTTATAACGCTTTCGCTTAACGGTCTACGAGGGTACGTGGACGACACTCTCCCCTCTCGTTGCTATGCATCACCATGATCTTGTGTGTGCGTAGGAAATTTTTTGAAATTACTACGTTCCCCAACAATGACCTCTACAAGGACTGGCTGGACCGCATCACCGAGCTCGTTAGCGCCGCGGGAGAGGCCCCTGCACCATCCCGCTCGCTGCCTCCCCTGCCACCCCTTGCGGGCAACGCGGCCCGCGGTGCACCTCCTCCACCTCCCAGGCAAGACATCATCCCCGAGCCAACGCGTGAGGCCATGATACGTCCATTTTGCATCATGTTTTCTTAATGTTATTTAAGATGGTTTTATCCATAATAATGATTTTTGGAGTAATTCTAATGTATTTTCTCTCATAATATGCAAAGGTATACACAAAGAGGGCGAATTCCGACAGCTGAAAATCTGGACCTGGAAAAGCTACGCCAGGCTACCTATTCTGCACAACTCCAAACAAGCTGAAACTTCACGAGGAATGTTTATGGTATATTTAAGGAATATTGGAGCAAATAACTACCAGAGGGGGCCCACCATGTGGGCACAACCCACCTGGGCGCGCCAGGGAGCCCATGCGTGCCCTGATGGGTTGTGCTCGCCCAGGCCCACCTCGGGTGCCCATCTTCTGGTATATAGGTCATTTTGACCTAGAAAAAAATAAGGAGAGGACTTCCGGGATGGAGCGCCGCCGCCTCGAGGCGGAACTTGGGCAGGAGCACTTTTGCCCTCCAGTCGGGCGAT
Organism: Triticum urartu; assembly: GCF_003073215.2. NCBI lineage: Eukaryota > Viridiplantae > Streptophyta > Magnoliopsida > Poales > Poaceae > Triticum > Triticum urartu. The sequence goes on from NC_053027.1 coordinate 153,823,332, forward strand.
TCCGTCGGGGGAACTTCCCTCCCGGAGGGGGAAATCATCTCATCATCATCACCAACAACTCTCCTATCTTGGGGAGGGCAATCTCCATCAACATATTCAACAACACCATCTCATCTCAAACCTAGTTCATCTCTTGTGTTCAATCTTGTTACCGGAACTATAGATTGGTGCTTGTAGGTGACTAGTAGTGTTGATTACTATATGGTTTATTTGGTGGAAGATTATATGTTCATATCCAATATGCTATTTAATACTCCTCTGATCATGAGCATGTTTATCATTTGTGAGTAGTTACTTTTGTTCTTGAGGTCACGGGAGAAATCATGTTGCAAGTAATCATGTGAACTTGATATGTGTTCGATATTTTGATAGTATGTATGTTGTGATTCCCTTAGTGGTGTCATGTGAACGTCGACTACATGACACTTCACCATATTTGGGCCTAGGGGAATGCATTGTGGAGTAGCAATTAGATGATGGGTTGTGAGTGTGACAGAAGCTTAAACCCCAGTTTATGCGCTATTCCATAAGGGACCGATTGGATCCAAAAGTTTAATGCTATGGTTAGAATTTATTATTAATACTTTTCTCGTAATTGTGGATGCTTGCGGGAGGGTTAATCGTAAGTAGGAGGTTTTTTCAAGTAAGAACAACACCTAAGCACCGGTCCACCCACATATCAAATTATCAAAGTACCGAACACAAATCAAACCAACATGGTGAAAGTGACTAGATGAAATTCCCGTGTACCCTCAAGAATGCTTTGCTTATCATAAGAGACCGTTTTGGCATGTCCTTTGCCTCAAAAGGAATGGGCTACCTTGCTGCACTTTGTTACTACTATCGTTACTTGCTTGTTACAAATTATCTTACTATCAAACTACTCCGCTACTTATAATTTCAGCACTTGCATACATTACCTTGCTAAAACCCACTTGTCATTTCCTTCTACTCCTCGTTGGGTTCAACACTCTTACTTATCGAAAAGAGCTACAATTGATCCCCTATATGGGTTATCAAGGCTATTTTCTGGCGCCGTTGCCGGGGAGTGAAGCACCTTTGGTAAGGAAACATTTATATAGTGTGCTGAAATTTATTGTCACTTGTTACTATGGAAAACAATACTTTGAGGGGTTTGTTCGGGGTATCTTCACCTTGTCCGGAACCACAATTAGTTACCCCTGAACCTAATGCACCTACTGAAAATATTGAATATGAAATTCCTTCGGGTATGATAGAACAACTGCTAGCTAATCCTTATGCAGGAGATGGAACCGAACATCCTGATATGCACTTGATATATGTAGAACAAATTTGTGGATTGTTTAAGCTTGCAGGTTTACCCAGGGATGAAGTTATGAAAAAGATTTTCCCTTTATCTTTGAAGGGAAAGGCATTGGCATGGTATAGGCTATGCGATGATATTGGATGTTGGAATTGGAATAGTTTGAAATTGTAGTTCCACCAAAAAATTTATCCTATGCATCTAGTTCATCATGATCGGAATTATATATATATATAATTCTTGGACTCGTGAATGAGAAATTATCGCTCTAGCTTGGGGGAGGCTTAAGTCAATATTATATTCATGCCCCAATCATGAGCTCTCAAGAGAAATTATTATCCAGAATTTTTATGTTCGGATTTCTTGTAATGATCAAACCATGCTTGATACTTCTTGTGTTGGTTCTTTTATGAAGAAGACTATTGAATTCCGGTGAAATCGTCTGGAAAGAATTAAACACAACTCTGAAGATTGGGAACTCAACGAAGGTAAAGAGTCAGGTATTAAACTTAAGTATGATTGTGTTAAATCTTTTATGGATACCAATGCTTTTCAAAAGTTTAGCACTAAATATGGACTCGACTCTAAGATAGTAGCCTCCTTTTGTAAATCATTTTCTACTCATGTTGAACTCCCTAAAGAGAAGTGGTTTAAATATCACCCACCTATTATAGAAGAAACTAAAGAACCGACACCGGTTAAAGAAGAAACTATACTTTATAATGTTGATCCAGTTGTTCCTTCTTCTTATATAGATAAACCACCTTTCCCTGTTAGGATAAAGGAACATGCTAAAGTTTCAACTGTGGTTAACAAAAGTTATATTAGAACACCTAAACCTGATGAACAAATTAAAGTAGAACCTAGTATTGCTATGGTTAAAGATCTCTTGGAAGAAGATAAGGATGGGCATGCTATTTACTTTTGTGAAGAAGCTGCTAGAATTGCCAAACCTGATAAAAAAGATAAACATAGACCTATTGTTGGCATGCCCGTCATCTCAGTTAAAATAGGAGATCATTGTTATCATGGTTTATGTGACATAGGTGCTAGTGTGAGTGCTATTCCTTACACCTTATATCAAGAAATTATGAATGACATAGCACCCACAGAAATAGATGTTACTATTAAACTTGCTAATAGAGACACTATATCACCAAATGGGATTGTTAGAGATGTTGAAGTCTTGTGTGGGAAAATTAAATACCCTACTGATTTTCTTGCTCTTGGTTCCCCACAAGATGACATTTGTTCCATTATCTTTAGTAGACCTTTCTTAAACACCGTTAATGCTAGAATAAATTGTGAGAGACAAACTGTCGGTGTTAGTTTTGGTGATGAGTCTCATGAATTTAATTTTTCCAAGTTTAGTAGAAAGCTTCATGAAAAAGAATTTCCTGGTAAGGATGAATTAATTGGTCTTGCTTCTATTGTTGTACCACCTACTGATCATTTAGAACAATATTTGCTAGACCATGAAAATGATTTACATGTGCATGAAAGAAATGAAATAGATAAGATTTTCTTTGAACAACGTCCTCTGCTCACAATTTGCCTATTGAAACTCTAGGAGGTCCTCCTCCACCTAAAGGTGATCCTATGTTTGAATTAAAACAATTGCCAGCCACTTTGAAATATGCTTATCTTGATGAAAATAGGATATATCATGTTATTATCATTGCTAACCTTTTAGGACATGAAGAAGAAAGATTATTGAAAATTCTAAGGAAGCACCGATCTGCTATTGGATATACTCTTGATTATTTAAAGGGCATTACTCCCACTCTATGTCCACACAAAATTAATACGAAACCTGATGCTAAACCCGTTGTTGATCACCAACGTCGGTTAAACCCAAAGATGAAAGAAGTGGTAAGACCGGAGATATTAAAACTTCTGGAAGCTGGTATAATCTATCCTATAGATGATAGTAGATGGGTAAGTCATGTTCATTGTGTCCCTAAGAATGGACCCTATCCTAATGATAAGAATGAACTTATTCCACAAAGAATTGTTATAGGCTATAGAATGGTAATTGATTTTAGAAAGTAAAACAAAGCAATTA